>NW_025764361.1:0-296392 GCF_021015755.1 Lentinula edodes
TCACAACCTTCGCTCCCACCTCCCTCCTTTACTCCTCCCCTTCCTCCTGTACCTACTACCCCTCTCTCTACCCCTACACCTGTGTCCCAGGACTCAATCCACATCGTCATGCCCCAAATCAGAACGTGCCCCGATTTACTTTCTTGCCTCACAGACGGCCCGTCGGTCCCAGTGCTCCCTCTTCACAAACGTCCTCATTCTGAACTCGATCCCCCAGCACCCTCCCCCTCCAAGTTCGCTCGCATTGCCTCCCCACATCACCTTGGCCATTCTCCATCTGCTATCTTGCTGGCGCCAGCTCGGTGGGCTCTCCCGACCTCCTCTGCCGCTATCATTGCCATGCTTGGTCGGTGGCAAACTTTCTTCAATGCACATGGTGCCTCCCTCCCCTTACCGGATCTGGCTGAATGCTTGGACACAACTGAGGATGGATCCTATGTTGTCCGCCTGTCCTTCACTGATAAATCCCTCAACACCTTCATGCGTACATGGAAGACTCATCAGCCTAAAATTCCTAAGATCTTCGATGTCTCCGTGACCCAGAGCAGCATTTATTGACGTTTATGTCAGAAGAGAGTCTCGTTAGGTAGTTCAGCTCAGCCCTCTTCCTATTCATCATCCCCTCCTACTGCTTCGCACTCCCTTAATGGCGTACCTTTACACACATCTATTTATGATTCCTGTACTACCCCTACTACTTCCTCCTTGAATACACATCACTCCTCTCTCAAGATTATGAGCTGGAACATTAATGGTCGATATCTACTTAATTACCTCTCCTCTGAATTCCTCAATCTCCTACAGACTGCCGATATCATCCTTCTACAAGAAATTCGGCTGCAATCTGAATCCTGCATGAAGACCCCACTGGGCTTTATCTCCTTTGTCCGTAACTGCCGTTGACTTGACAATGACATCGAGAATCCCTGGGGCGGTGTCGCAACTCTTGTCCGTGACAATCTGGACTGTCTTTTACGCCAAGACCTCTCCAGCCCTGATTTACTGGTTGTTGAGGTTAATGGCACCCTGATTCGCAACATCTACATCCCTCCAGAGTCCTCGCACACAAACTGGCTGGATTGGTCGGACATCAATCCATGGGATGCCTTTGTAGAAAACACTCACCTCCTCATGCAAATTGACATGCCCACAATTACAGGCAGCGACATCAATGCCCGCATCGGGGACCTATTACCTCATGCCGAGCACCCTGACCGTGTATCATCCAACTTCACTGTGTCAACACGTGGGAGACTCCTTCTGGATCTCTGCAACGACGCTCAGCTAACAATTCTCAATGGTTCCTCCTCTCTTCCTGGCTCCCATTCCTCTCCCACATCCTTTCAACGACGTCGCGACTCTTGGGAACACCTCATTACCTTAAAAACTGTAATAGACTACTTTATCATTACTTCTTTCCTGTTGCCCTTCATGTCCAAGCTAAACGTGAGCCCCGAAACTGAATGGTCTGACCACTCTCCTATTACCCTCGACATCATTGCTCCCCGTAGATCCCCTACCACCACATCTCCTAGATGTGCCCCACGCAGACCTATTATCCACCTTCCATTGCGCACTGACACTGACTTTTTCCAGGACTGTATCCTTCACACTCGTCTCAGCTGACCTCACTATATGGCCATGCTTCATCAACGCTTCTGCCCCTCCCTCCGATCAAAATCTACACCGACAGCTTCTGTTCAAACGCGGGTCGACTGAATGCTCGCTCTGGCACTGGTGTATTCTTTGGCAACCACTCTCACCCACTTAACATATCCGCACGGGTCTCCGGAGCTCAAATGAACAACCGCGGCGAACTTTTTGCAGTTCTTATTGCCATCCAGAAGGCCCATAAGTGTCATCTTGAAATTTACTCGGACTCCGAATACACTATTTGCTCCATTGTCTTCCGCGCACCAAACAAAGCTCAGTCCAACTGGACTTGTGCAAATGGTGACATCTTGCGTTCAATCACCCTCTGGCTTGCCTCAAGGGAAGCACCCATTGTATTCCACCATGTCCGTGGCCACTCGAACAACGCTCATAACAATGCCACTGACAGTCTGGCTAAACACGGCTCAACACTACCTTTACCACTGCCTCTCTCTCCACTGGATTTCCTGTCTGCCCCTGCACCGCCGCTCTTCAAGCCTGCAACACCCACCAACATCCCGAAAGTCTCCACTTCCCTACCCAAAATTCCCCCACTTCCCGCACCACACCCGCCTCTGCACCCTCCTGTCCTTCACCCATCCTCACATCGAGGCCGCTCCCACAAATGCACTCGACAGGACCTAATTCGCTCCAAACTCTCTGATGCAGCCACCGCCGGAAGTGCTACTTTTTGGCACTATTACAAGGAGATCCACCACAGGCAAGCCCTGCTACCCAAAGTCTCCCTCCAACAGATCACAGAGACTTTCATCCCCCGGATGAACCCTCCCAATCCCATCGCCTCATCTTTTGACCCCGCTCGTATCCTTGCCGAGGATACTCGCGCTCAGGCTATCCCACTCCCCTCACTGCCCTTCACTTACCCCGCATTCAACAAACCATTATCCCTTGATGATATCGCATCCGTAAAGTCATTCCTCAAACATACCACCCACTCCAACTCCACTGGTGTCGATGCTGCCACCTATGACCTCCTTATTGAAATCGACAACAACTACCTCCTTCCCCTTTTTCAATGAGCCGTTGAACACCAAGACATGCCTTCCTCATGGCTCACCTCGACCATCATCGCCCTTGCTAAACCTGGTAAGGATTCGACCAAAACTCGCAACTACCGTGCTATTGCCCTCGAGAGCTGCATTCTCAAATTTGCCTCCCTGCTTGTCCATCACAAACTACGCAAGGCTCTTGAACAGTCCCACACCATCCCGCCTTCCCAAAACGGCTTCCGTGAGGGGTTTCACACCAATAACAATGCCTTCATTCTTCGCACAATCATTGAGAAAGCTCGCTCGCGAGGTGAAACCATCTATGCCGCCTTTGTTGATATCTCCAATGCATTTCCCTCCACCAACCAAAGCTCCCTGTGGAACAAACTCTCTGACGCTGGCCTCACAGGCAAGTACTTCGACTGGCTCCGCTCATTATACAGCCAAATGACCTACACCATTGCTCACAATGGTCAACTGTCTGACGGGTTCCACGCTTTTAGTGGTGTCCTCATGGGTGACCCCTCCTCTCCCACCCTCTGGAACATCTTCCTCTCCAGCTTCAATCTTCCCTCTGACCCCGAGGACATGGAGCTACTAACCATCGTAATCTCTCACCTCGAACATGCAGATGATATTGTCTTCATCTCCCGCGGCCACCTGGGCCTCCAACAACATCTGGACTCCTTCCACAACTGGTGCCGAGATAACGCCTTGATTGTTAGCGCGGATAAATCTTGGGTCATGGTTTTTGGTCCCCTACCACATCCTCTCCCCCAACTCACTCTCTCTGGCAAAACTCTAATTTTCCGCGATGTGGTCCGCTACGTTGGGGTCTTCTTCCAATCCACGCATCGCAACATCTTTGCCTCCCACTACACCGAAAAATGGGACTGCGCCGTCGGAACTGCGCGTGCAATCACTGGCTGCGATCTTCTAGTCGGAAACCATCGCATGCCTCCCACGATCACCAAACAACTTTACACTGCATTGGTGGACTGTCACCTCACCAATGGATGCGAAATCATACCTGACACTGACCCTAGCCTTCTACGCCTACTGGAAGACATTCAGATCCGCTTCCTTCACTGCATGGTGGGTCTCTCCAGCAACTCTGTAATCTCCCCGCTATACACTGAAACTGGCATCATGCCTATCCGCACTCGCCGTGTATCTCTTACCCTCCGTTACCTCAGATACCTCATGGACCTTCCGGACTCTCACTATGCCGCCATCGCCCTCAAAGAGAGCAACAACCTCCGCAACCTCCACTTCCCCTGTTGGCTCTCTGACCTGGATTATGCCATCAGCCAACTACTGGGTAATCATCGCCTACCCAACCTCCGAGGTCTCGAAGGAGACCACATTGATAGACTCATCAAATCTATCGAACTCTCCACCAAAAACAATCTACACTCCCATATCAACACATGGTCCAAACTATCCCTTCTATGACATCACCTGGAACCAAACAAAGAAGGCCTGCCAAAGCTGCAGCTTATTGGGCTCCAACATTACCTAATGCGAGTGATGAACCACTCACACTGCCGTGCCATCGCTAAACTACTTTGCGGTGATTACATTCCCTATCTATTTCGTGCTTCCCCCTTGCCTCTCCGCCAGTTGTCCATCGCGGAGTGCCTCAACTGACTCTGCCGGGCTTGCAACCTTCATCCGGAAACTCCTCAACATGTCCTGTTGCAATGTCCATCTCTGAATAGCATATCCTCCCTTTGCTCCGTCTTCACATCTGACATCTGTCAAGCTTGTCCCCTCCCGCTTAACACTATCTTCTCAGACTCGTCCGCCCTACACTACCTCAAGCTGCTCATCTTCGACTGGTCTCTAGTTATACCTACGGCGAAATTCATACACGACGTGATTGGACGGTGGCAGTACTACTTAGACACTGGCCTAGATTCACACCTGGAAGAAGTCGCGAGCACAGACAATGACGACTCAGAGGAGGAATGATTCATTTTGGCAGCCCTACTACGTATTATGTACCGCAACATGTATTTACCCCCTCCACTGCCGCTGCAGTCTACCATCCCTCGTCGGATGAGCATTCACTGCAAGCAGGATGGTTGGGCCCGGCTGTTCCCTTGTGGGACCCCATCCTCGACGGAGCCGCGTATCTATCTATCTATCTATCTCTCCTAACTCTGTTGTTCCGATGGGCACTGTGACAATGGTGACTATAGAGTCGAGCACTTAGATTATCATAGTGGCTATGTTTCTTAAGGAGTCATTGTATCGATCTTGTGCTTTGACGTTGACCGATGTCTGATTCTGAGGCTGAGATTGCCTCAATGCTCGACCCCACCGATGTTCGAGATCCAGATGAGAACAGTCAGGACATGCCCGCCGCAGGCTCTTCAACTCAAATTCCTAGGAACTGCAATAACAATGGCGAGGTACGAACTGGTACGAATCAGTAGTTATTTCGAGGCGCTAATTTGCGCAGCACAGCCAGTAACATTCCCACGCAAAATATTAAGTCTCAACATTCAACCAGCCTCATCCATGTCTGCTGCATCGCACCCTAAAGATGATGACGATGATGATCTTTATATGCATAAACAGCTGCAGGTGAAAACTGACCAACGTTGTTTTCCAGTCAATCGTTCGTCTTCCTTGAAGAGTGGCTCTATAAAACCCTACTATGTCTTCATGTCCTGATTCCCGCGAGCAATCTGAGGCTGCTAAGTGCAGTCACCGCTACAAATTGGCAGTGGAAGTTTCCAAAAATGTCTATCATGAGTTCTGGGATGAGCATGTCAGATTGGCGCAGGAGGAAATTGACTCTCTGAAGACTTCCAGGGTGCCTTTAGTACCTGAGGAGTCCCCTTGCATCACTTATGATATTAATTTTGAGGAGATGAATCGTATTATCATAGAAAACTCTTTTGATGAGCGCGAAGAACTATCCTACCGTTGTGGCTCCCCTGCATCGTGGGATATGGAAGAACCAGAATTCTCAAATATCAAACCACATACCGACGCACGCCAAAAATCAAAATCCTTTAAGAGCAAAATTCTGCAGGATGCGCAGGCCGGCTTAAAACTATCCCAGCCAGAGATAGCTCAGGAAAGTTCGGTCTAGGCTGAATGCGGCCCAATCGGCCGAAAGTATTACACCGATCTCCACGCGGTCACGCGACGTTGATACCCTCAAGATCAACGCAACCATGTCGACGAATGCTGGAACATCCAAGCTTGCCCGCCCCACTCCATTCACACCGAAACGCCCAGTGGGAGCCGGCACGTCCATGGAACGACTCACTCGAGCGACAGTGACTCCTGCTCCCCACCTATTGGCCTCGACACACAAAAAGTATAAGGCGCCCATATCGAGTGATGTACGGAGCCGAGCTCACCTGCGAACGAATTCTTCGAAACCTACGACGTTGGCACCAGTACCTGGATCTAGACCCAGCTCACCCACAAAGAGCGACAGTGGCCGACCACGAACACCTGGTACACCCAGGCGTGGTACCACTCCTGATCCGTCGATGGCAAGGACAAGCGAGATGGACGTAACCAATGTCGATCCTGAGGAAGTTTTGGTCGACTATCAGAATGTGGAACCGGCAGACGTGTCACTCGGGGAGATGGACGAAGCGTGGCTAAAGACGATGCAGGCTGATCATGGTAAAGAAGACAAAGTCATGGTTTCTGTCAGGTCAATATTTTGATGTTTCACTATACTCCGATAACTGAGAGCCCTTTAGAGTGAAACCAGACTCTAAATCTGCATGGAAGCCTTCAGTAAGTACCAACACTATTGAACTAGACCCAGCCCATGCCAGGCAACCGACTTCATTCACCTTCGATGCCATTCTCACTGGCTCAGCAAATAAACCAATTTTCACAACCGTCGCTCGCTCACATGTCGTCGCTGCTATGGAAGGATTTAATGCAGTCATCTTTGCATACGGACAAACTGCATCCGGTAAAACATACACACTCTCTGGAAGCGAAGTCGAGCCTGGTATCATACCTCGCGCTATGCGCCAAGTGTTCAGCTACATCCGCCGGACAGAAACACGAGAATACCTCCTCCGCTGCTCGTACTTGGAGATATACAACGAGCAGATCCACGATCTCCTTGCCCCGCCAGGCGTACCAAACAAGGTTGAATTACAGGGAGGCACTGCTAATGGCGACATTATCCTTGCGCCGCTTAGAGAGGAGGTCGTTACCTCTATCAAGGGTGTCCAGGATGTCCTTAAGCGAGGCGAAAGCCATCGTCGGACGGCCTGTACGGATTGGAATGAACGTAGTAGCCGAAGTCATTCGGTTTTCCGACTCGTTATTGAAAGTCGGGAGCGGGCTGATGCTTCCACCAGCTCGTCCCCTTCACCGGGCGGTGGCCGCGCAACCCCGAGTGGTCGACAAACTCCTGGTCCTGGTGGCAATCATGGCGGTCCGCGATTGCAATCGCGAGATGGTAGGAGTGTACAGACCAGTGTATTGGTAGGTATCCAGTGGGTTCGTCACATTATTTACTCACTTCCATTTCCAGAGCCTCATTGATCTTGCGGGCTCCGAAAAAGCTACGTCTGACAAGGAGCGGACGCGAGAGGGCAAGTATATCAATACGAGGTACATATCGATGCAATTTGTCATTACCTTTATTGACACCTGGTTGTCAGTCTTCTTACCCTCGGTACTGTCATCGGAAAACTCTCAGATAATGCCACCAAACAGAAGAAGTACGCCCTCCACATTACCTCTTCTTGATTCAGCTAAACCGGCTATCATTATAGTGACCACATTCCCTTCCGCGACTCCAAACTCACCAGGCTTCTCCAACCCTCTCTCTCAGGGAATGCCCGTATAAGTGTCATCTGCACAATTAACCCCGACCCCTCCGCAATCGCCGAGTCAACCTCAACCCTCCTATTCGCAAAACGCGTCAAGGGCGTCAAATTGCATGCTCAGAAGAAAGAAATTATCGACACCGATGCGCTCATCGAGAGGTATAGGAAGGAGATCGATGATTTGAAAAGGAGGTTGGAGGAGAAGGAGAACATGTTGGATGACGGGAAAGAAGAAGAGAAGGAAAAGGTAACAATGAAGAGAAGACGGATGAGCGCGCAGGAAAAGGCGGATGAGTCTCAGGCGATGCAGGATTTACAATCGAGGATTCAACAGCTCACAAGGCTTATACTTACCAGTCAGACTGTGACAGATGAGGCTGCTGGAGGTCCTCCAGGCGAATCTAGGCCTGTGAGTCCTATCAAGGTGGATTTCGATATGAGCCCGTACCAGGTTTGTTCAAAGTTCCTACATAGACACACAAATTCAGCCTTCGTTAACGAAACCATTCTCTCAGCTCCAGCAAGAACTCCTTACAGCCCGACTCCAACTCTCCTCCCAAGAGACGCAAATCCTCTCCCTCGAAGCCGCCCTAGAAGCGGCACGAGCAGTCGACTCCTCTGTCCCATCCGACGCTGGTGATAAAGATAAAACAATTCAAGACCAAGCAAAGACAATCGAGGAGCAGGCCAAGAAAATCCGTGAATTAGAAAACGCAAGATTCACTCGCGAGCCATCTCCTTCCCGGGTGGACTTGGATAGAGAACAGAAAGACTGGTCATCCAGACTTGACGAAGAGAAGAAGAAGCGGGAGGAGAAGGAACGATGGGCGGAGGAATTGGTCAGACAACTCGAGAAAGAGAAGTGGATTCGTACGAAATTGGAAGATGAACGACGGGCTCTCGCGGCGTTTGTCTCTAAATTCGATTCCTTAGGTATGGGGTCGACGTTTCCCACGTCGAATGCGTCGTCACCGATATCGTCACCGGTGGGGAGGAGGCGGAGTAGTTTTGCTGCTGGGAGCGTTGTTGGCCTTGGTGGAATCGGCGCCGGGCGCAGAAGGAGTAGTGCGTTTGGATTCGGAGGAAGTAGTTCCCTCCGACAACCACTCTTTCCGTCTTCCTCCGAGTCTTCGGGCTTGTCCTCATTGTCCTCATCTACTTCAACATCAACATTTGTCTCTTCGTCATCCCATAGCTCCCTTACCTCCGCAACTTCCGCTACATCTTTATCCTCTGTTGCTGCCTCTGCGCCCAAGCCTGGACTTCCCATGGAAGAAGGAGATATATCGATCCAAATCACAGGCGTCGGCAATTTTGGCGATCCGAATCTCTCGTCCTCTGCATTAAGCCCCCTTCGACTTCCTGAGGGACATATATACGCTGGCGTGCCAAGTTTACTGGAGCAAATGCCTGAGGAGGCGTGGGTGTTGGGAGACGTCAGCTTTGATGACGAATCGATATCGATGGCGGGTACGGAGGAGAAGGTGCCGAGTGTAGCTGGGGGAATGAAGAGTCATGTTAAAGGATCTGGTACAGTGCGGTTTTCCACGAGTGTGGATATTATGGGTGGGAAGGAAAATGTTGGGCCATTTTGAGGTGAACATCAAGCTCGAAGAGGATGAACAGGAAGAGATAGTTTCTTCGACACTGACGTACCCGTAATTCAAGCACGAATAGGTGACTCTCTCCTAGACCTTCAGGCAGGGCTAGGAAATTTGGGAGAGCAATGATAGGACACTCATGGCATCAAATACAACGACATACCATTCTCATATGCTTTTTTTTCTTGCTTCCATTTTCTTTCTCGTTGGCCACAAAATTTTACTACACTGACTTTTTCAATATCTGTCGCGCCATAGTTTGCATAACTTATGTAGTACATGAAGATATGATCATCCATCAAAACATGCAGAATATGCAAATGTTCCAGTCGGCTGCTAGTTTAATGCAATGCAATTCCCTGTTATTCCCTGTCGGTAATACATGATATTACTCTTAGTGTCCTGGTACATTAGTATCTAGGACATCATGTGTACAATCGTTTGCCAGCATAGATACAATTTGTCGTGTTATTCGAGTGCTTAAACTCCAGCAGCAGCCAATAGACTTGCGAAGTTAGGCGTTCCCAACCCAGTGACAGGATCCCCTACGATGCGACATTAGTCCAAAAGAAACCTTTTTAGACATAATGGAACTTACATCCGGCTTTGGCTGGGAAACCATTGGTATTGCCTAGACCAATAGATATTATGATCAGTTCTGCCTATGGTCAATTCAATTCTTCACTTACATCCGGGATTGTCACCAGTCGTGATATCGAAGAAAGCAGTAGGGTTAGCGTACAGGCTTGGAGCGATTGGTGAGATTTTATCTCGTTCTCAGGAAGAAAGAACAAACATACAAGGGGTTCAAGAAGCCGAGAGGTGATTTGCCCGCCGCGACGAGGCGATCATTGATCAATGCAATAACACTAGCAAAAATGGGACTGGCACACGAAGTACCATCAACAAGTCCAGCTATGGGTGAAGACTATCATGCATATTTCAGATAACAGACAAGAGAGCCTCCTACTTGAGCCTCCATCGACGATTTCTACATTGACACCTTGTGCGGCAACATCTGGGAAGGCACGACCTAGATAGGAAAGAGCTTAGTGAGCACGGAAATACATGGTCTTAGAATCTAAACAACTGACCGGTGGTTGAGAATTTGCCAGAGTTAGTGCTGCCGAGAGCTGTTAGGTAGGTCGCAACAGGTGTGGTCTGATACGATGGTCGAGCAAAGATATTTGAAAATCCACCACTGGAGAAAGAAGCGGAGGTTTCCGTAACATCTGATTGAAGCAAACATGTTAGAATGATCTCCAAACTGATTATTACTGATCTATCTACCTTGTGTTGCACCAACGGAGGTCAAGAAGGGACAGCCAGATGGGAAGGTAGGAATGAAGGTGGAGCAGCTCTGACTTTGACTTCCGGATACACCACCATCCCCTTGAGTCGATGTTAGCGCACACCTAATGCGAGGCGTAAGGGAAACAGCCTACCAGATGCAAAAAGAATTGATACACCGCGGGTGCCACTTGTCATGTAGGCGTTGCATAATTGACTAAGAGGAGACAGTCAGCATCATCAGGAATCGAAGTAGGACTGATGAGGACGCATACTTGGCCATAGCGCTGGTAAGGTCTGGCTCGTCGAAGCCATAGCTAGAGAAAATAAGCAGCTGCACCTTCTTTGACAGTTTTTTTTCAAAATGCATACCTAGTAGTGAGAACCTGGTGGATGATGTTCAGTGAAACGAGAACACACAGTGTTTCAGCTAATACACTTACAAAGGGAGGCGCAGTTTGAGCGTTAATATTGTTCATGATGTCGAGGAAACCGTCGATTCCGTCCGTGTTATCCTCGCCAACGGAAATAAAAGTGATCTTGATTGGACGAATATTAGTCTGATGGTAATAAAATAGAACGATATTCTTACTGGCACACCAGTAGCGACTCCTACTGTGTATTGAATGTCAAGGTTCTAATGTTGCATTCATTGGATTGGCTTTGAAGCGATATAGGTAGTGGAACTCACAGCCTCAATACCTGCGTCTCTCGCAGCTTGTGGATCTGAACCACCGTCTAGGGTTTGCAATGTGAAAGTTGTGGCCGAAGAAATGTCGGTCCTGAGAGCACCTAAGAAAGTTTTCAAATCCGCTGTCTGGCAGGTCGTCAGGCAAATTGAGAAGACGCGTTGGTATGTCGATCATCTCACCTGTGGCCATTGATCGATGAAACCGCTCACGGCCAGCTTACTCGAAGCCTGAGTGGCAGGGGTGGTCGGAATTCCATATAGATCTTGCAAGCATGTAGGAGTCACGACAGAATTACATGAGGAAGGGGCTGTCAATGCTCGAGCAGTGTTGTTCAAGCTCGAACCAGGAACAGATGCACGGAATATAGGGCCTTTAATGTTCCTCACAAAATCTGTCGATGGATGTAGCAAGTTGATGTGTTGTTGCAAGTCTACAGGAAGAGAGTAAGACAAAGTTCTGATCAGTTGTGTAGGGCCCCCAATCTCGGTGAAATTCTGGAAATCAGCTTCGAAAAGTGAGTTGGCGGTTGAGATGGGAACGGTGAAGGCAAGCCAGTCATCGAATGCACCGGTAGTGGTGATGTTGTTAATGCCATTTTCGTTCAACCATGCGGTAACAGCGGTCACGGTGTCCGTGGTCGGTGCCGCAAAGACCTTCGTCTAGAAACGAGTATGCTCATGAATTCGTGCCCGTTTTCAAGAAAACGCTACATATATGCACATACCTCTTCAAAGCTCAAATGCTGACCGTACAACGCATTGCCGGGGGTGCTGACATCCCAGAACGTTTGCTCGAGACCAGCCATATCGCTAGCAGTGAGCGCAAGCTTCAGGTTCATGAGCGTGTCTGGGCTGGGGGTACCGGCATTGGCGAAATGAACGGGGAGCTCACGCTCGTCGTGTACGGCCATCGCACGACGGGTGGGGATACCAGCCGCCATGGAGGAAGCAAAACCAGAGAGGAGAGCGGCATATGAAGAGAGGCGAACCATGATGCTAGCGGTGAGCAGATCTGGAAGGCCAGTTGAACAGCGGAAAATTCACCGAGGCTTTTATACCATACTTTGGCTTATCTGGAAAATACAGGTGTAGCGATAACACGAGTCAATAGAGAACTGGTGTGCCGATTGATATCGGGAAGTGAGAAGTGCGAGTTAGGTTGAAAGCGCCCTATGGCGGCTGTAAGGTACAAAGGCCATAAGGGATCGATTATCAGCAGGAGGCAAGAAGGACGCGCCACGAGTGACATTGTTGGAGGTTCCGAACAGGAACACAGAGACCTTTGAAGTCCACAAATCGTGCTGCAAGCATGAGTTATCGCGTGCATATGCGAAAACCAAACTGATTTTTGCTCACCTTTCGTCTCACGAGTATGTGAATTCTGAATCTGTTGGGGAATTAAGATCACAGTTTCTCTTGCTACTGAATGCGGTATATCTTTACTACTCAGCGAAGTCCTCTAATGCTACTAGACGGGGATACCATGTGCATCCTACCCGACTAAGATCGAGTGTTGTTTGTCCGAATAAATTTTGTACCATCGAGGTATCTTCTTTGGACCACCTTGGCTTGGCATTCGATAGATGATACACCTGACCGCAGAGGAACATTTAGATGAATGGAAATAGAGCACGCTGAGAAACACAAAAGAGCATACTGCCCAAGTTTACTGCATCAACATGTGCTTTACGCATATATTGACACCCAGAATCGCTTCGACAAAGTTATAGAAGCCTGAACAGATCCTATTCGGCATCACCATATACTTAGCTGTATTGCGATAAGAGGATGCGCCTGTCACTGACATCTGAAATAGACGACGAATGAACATCACCCAGGATTCCGGTGAACCTCCGAGTCCAATTGGTCTGGGTATATCCATCTCGGAATCAAGGCGCATCTGCATTGTGTGGGAAGGATAGTTACAAGAATCTACACACATTTGGCAGAGTCTACGCCGCCGATCGACCATCTCTCTTTATCGGAATCAATCACAACGATAATACTGAGCGTTTCCAAGTCCTGTGCCGGGCAATATGTTTTCTTTTCCGCATGAAATGGACGATACCGAATCTCTCTGAAAGGTCAAATTAAGCCGCGAATGACGTATGAACGTGACAGGCTTACCTTTCTCAAACCATAACGTCGAAACCAATCCTCGATCAGTGCTTCTCCCATGGGGTCCTCGACAATCTTATCCAAAAGGTCATCCACCCTCTTGTTCGTCTTAGAATACAATTTTCCGCGAAATTGCGCGCTTCTTGGATTAGTCACGTCAAGCAGTTCTGTCAGGAACTCTACCGGGCTGATCCTTCCTGTGCGCAGTATGTCCAACGAAGACTGTATTCGAATCGCGCGGCTCATTCCGCGTTCAGAAGGTAAAGAAAAAGAAGCAGAGTCGTCGGGTGCTGTAGAATTGTGGATATTGAAATTGGCGGAAGTAGCACGGTTCAATGAAAGAGAAGCAGAGTCGTCAGGTGCTGTAGAGTTGTGGACAGTTGTAGAGTTGGTGGAAATAGCAGAGTCCTCATTAACCATTTGTAGATTGTCTTGACCGAGAGGAATCTTGTCTTGTGCGTAATCAAACTTGAACGGATCGTGCATAAACATAGTATCATCTTCAGGGCCTATGCCCAAGGAAAAGAAAAATCCAGAAGGGTAGTCGATGAGAGTTGATTGCATAGAGGATTCTAGGGTTTGCTCGAATACTTGGTGGAGAGAAGAACTTGGAGAAATGAAAGCCGAAGATGGGAGATTCGACGCGTTCTCGAAACCGATTGGGGGCATTTCTTCTTCAGATTCTCCTTTGTGATAATTGTCATGCAGTGTGAATGAGGAGTTTGAAGAATATGTATCCGAATTATAGGATTCTGTGCTGTGATCTCGGCGAAAAGAGCGCCAGAGCTCATCGTTGGCCTCAATGCCGTCGCAATGTCTATGTTCTAGGTCCTCCGTAGTTAGTATCGAGAACAAGGGTTTCTCTCCAGCAGTAACATAGCTTGAACGAGAAGGAGCTGCGCGTTCGTGGCTATAGAGAGGAGTTCGCCAGTGATGGAGTGACATGAAGATGTTGATAGCGTGAGAAAGCTTGGATCAACACTTAAATATCCAAATGTAGACCGTAAGTTTTGCTTTGACTTCTCTCTTTTGAAATTCGATTCAGTTTCAGAATGACGAAAGATTGCAAAAGTTCAGTGTCGTGATGATGGCGAATCAGCTTTAATCCAAGCTTCGTACATACATACATAACTCACTAAGTCACGTAAGTGACTGCTACTATTGCCACGTGGATCTCCCGCCTGAAATTTAAGGGAAAACTTCTCGCTTCAATTTTTCTTGGTTTCACTCCTTCAGCTTCATCACTTAGTTCCTTCGTCATTCGCGACAATCTGGGGCGTTTTGAGTGTCTTTTTGATTTCTTGTAAGCCACTGTCTCAAGAGCTATTACGCTATGCTCTCGAGTTTTGAATCACAATGCTGAATTGGATGCGTCCAATTGAACGGTAATAGTAAAATTCATGGCCGCCCTAAAGATTCCAGTCGTGCCCGCAAGTGCACTTCAAGACCTACGTCGCCGCAAGGCTGGCTTTCAAGCCCCCTACACGCCAGGGTCCTCGACTATAATATCCAGTACTAGCAGGTCTGTTAGTCAATAACAAAGTGGCGCAATTTTATTTGTGACTTATGGAAGAGCTCATCCATATTAGTGCAGATATTGTTCCACGACTATTTCCAGTTGTGGAGATTCAAATTCCTGCTGGTATCCGTACTCCTGCTCAAACTGCTCGTCGTTCTCCGAGGAATAAGAAGGCTACAAGCTATGCCCTAGGTAGTAAACGAAGACGTAACTCAGATGAAGAGGAAGAACAACGAGAAGAAAAAGACACTGAGCAAGACAACGACGAGGAAGTAGCTCCTACACCTCTTGAATCGAAGGTTTCAGCACGCTCGGCTGTGAGACCTCTAGCAGCCAAGCGCACCAGGGCCGGACCAGAGGGCTTTCCTTCTTCAAAAGACGAGCGGCCTACGGGAATACCAGACCGTCTCTTGATTAATCTTGATAGTACGTCTCTCGTTTTTGGTTTACTTCAGATAGATTGAACACGAGTGTGATCTCTTTACAGTCGTGTTTTGTGGAATCAAGTAAGTATCCATGAATTTTCACACCGAGCTTTTACGACTGAATACGGTTCTTGACGTCGATAAGTCCTAGCATGACCTCTGAAGGCAACAAGTTACATTTTTCTGGTCGAGGAAATCAATTTTATAGTTGTCTTCTCCATGCTGAGCTAATATCTCCTGGTACCACATTTGAACATGCCCCCGACCTCCCGCGCCGATTCTCTCTCGGATTGGTGAATTTGTAGATATCCTTACGAGTCATTACATGCTGATGAATTGTTTCAATGCATGCAGACTGACCTCGTTGCTCGTGCGACTGCTTCAGTGAGTTTCAATCCAGTTGGTGTGTTCATTCTCCACTCAGTACTAGCTTACTGTCAGGTTAAAGAGGTTTCTGCATACGAGAAGACACAAGCAGTACCAGGCTTCCTTCGGAAGATTGTTGAATGTCGACCTCGAATCGTTTGCTTTGTTAGCCTTGGTATCGGGGAAACAGTTTGTAAAGCGCTTCAGTGCCAGTGGGCAAAGCCAAAAGCACCCCGAGAGGCAAAGACAAGGAATGGAAAGTTGACTTCGTCTTCACAGACAAGTACCTTGATCGAATGGAAATCGCGACCTGCACGCCGAGAGAAATCAAAAGCAAAATCACCACCTTCAAACGCAAAATCGCCACCTTCAAACGCAAAGTCAGAGCCTTCTAAAAACCTAGCTGATATCCGGGCATACATGTTGCCATTCAGGCTCACATATCCTCAAATTGAGCCGGTTGCGAGTGGAACTGTTACTGAGACCCTTTTCTTTGCGTTACCGAGTACTTCTGGGGCAAATGCCTGCAGCTATAATGTCAGTCCCTTTTTCTCTAGTCTGGCAAGCATGTTCCATATCATTCATGAATGTTTCGTGCATAGCTGGCCGATAAAAAGCAACTCTTTGCAGAGCTTCATGCTCAACTTCAGCTCATTAAACATGGTTCTCCCGATGCACTAGACACTAGTAACTTTGAGGTGATCGATATTACCAGATTTTTGGCATAGAGAGGGTACTTGATACCGTTCGATGATCAGCCGTTGGCACTCACATACCTTGATTAGATTGTTTTGCTGTGATTCATTGCTCACCCCGAATTTGAGTTTTCTTTGCATTACAACCGCAATTTATTCATGCCAGCCTTCTGTACAAACAATGATTTTTATTGTTGCGGATTTAAACTATTACAGTGAGAGTCAAGACTGTCTTATGTCGAAATTTTGTTTCCTGCAATTAAAAAAAAAACTTGTTGTCGGTAAACCTACCTTGTGATACCCATTTCAAATCAATTGATGAAATGGTTCAAAAAGTTGGTTAGGGAAGCAGTGAATCCTCGAGTTTGAACATTGCACGGTCAGATACATGAAAACAGCAAAAACATTAGATTGCATTCTAGTCAGAACCAATAGTATCAATCATAGAATCGCAATCCGATCAAACGAGTCTCTTGATCTCCTCTTTCTTCGTCTCCGCATCAGAGACAGCCTCTTCAGTCTTCTTCTCTACGACTTTCGCAGCCTCTAGGACACGAACCTCCGCCTCTTTCGCATTCTCCTCGAGCGCTTTCACTGCCTCCACGACCTTTCCCTGCTTCTCCTCGCCCAACTTCCACACTTCCCCAACCTTCAACCCTGTAACCTGCTGCATCTTCTCCACCCCGCCAAGCACACCACCCTCTACACTCCTCCTTGCACCTTCCACTGCTTCCTTTGCTCTGTCCCAAGTCATCGCGCTATGCGCCTTAGCCACGTCGTGTTTTTGAGCTAGAGTGGGGAAATATGTGTCTTCGAGCGAACCAAGGTATGAGGTGAAGTTCGAGGTGGTTTTTGGTAAGAAATGGGCTGAAGAAAGAGCGAAGAGAAGTGGTGGGAAGATCAACCGAAGAGGGATAGAACGAGAACGGGTTAAAATGGACCCAGTCAGTGTGGAAACACCGATGTAAAGAACAGATGGGGTGAGTGATTCGTCGGGAGAAATTATTGCTTTGACACGGTCTGTGAATGGAGGGATAGCGCTTATTAGTGAACGGCATTAATAATATTTGAAGGATTTCGAAGGATAAATTTGTGGAAATTAACGACATGAACAAATGAAAAAACGAACGAGATCAGTTAAGAATGAAACGCACTTTCAACAGCATGCTCAATATTAATCCACCTATCCACTAACCCTTGTACTTGCTTATGTGCATCTCTATACCTCGACGTTATCTCTCTCCTTGCGACACCGATTTGTTTTTCGAGTTCAGAGGGAACTTCTTGGAGGAGAATTTCCGGATCAGGGTGAGGGTATATGGGAAGCTAAATAACAGCCGTTCATAAATGAAAATGAACATCAAGATTCAAATTCAAGGATAAATTGAACAACTAACAAGACGCGAACCTTTTCTTTTGTCTGACCACTGGGACCTGATGAAGAAAGCAACACGACGCCGCTGGCTGCGCCTAGAGAGACTGAGCCCACGCCTCCAAATTTCACGGTTTTGAGCTATTTGTCACTGTAAGTCCTGTCCTATATTCGAGAGTATAGAACAGAGTGCGACTTACGAGCCGCTGCCTAGCAAAGTTCATTGAAGAGAAGAACGAAGAACGAGCCGGGTGATGTCGGCAACGTTGAATTGCTGAGCGTCTAATTCAGGCGCTTGAATTCTAGCTATTTTGTAGTCGGGGTCTTCCGCCATGAGGTGCACGAGAACTCATGCCAGTCATTCTCCTACTGGCACTAGTTAACTGGACGGGTCTTCAAAAGGTATGATCAGTGTATAGTACCTCGACAGTACCTCTACATACCACGCTCTGCGAGCTGGAGTAATCATAATTTAGGTACAACAGGGTACAACATCTTAACCAAAATACATACATATCTTAAGTTGTCACTTCCTCAAATTTTGTCTCCACCCTCTGTACCTTTTCCTCCACCCTCTGCACCTTTTCTACAACTTTTGAAACTCCTCTCTGCCCTCTAACCATCCCAAACCCAAAGCTCACACCAGCGCCATCACTCCTTATTTGATTATCCAACCGAATCACGCCGTCCTTTCTCTCCTTCTCATATATTTCAACTTCTTTCCGATGTGCATCCCAAGTCTTCCACAAACCCTCTGCTGTGTTCCACCTACCCTGATATCCCAGTCCGCCCTGTTCCGGCTTCATCCTGGCGCGGGAATCATCGAATATCAGGTGAACCATGGTTAGATTGAACAACGAGGGTTGGAGATTAACGAGGTCCTTGTTTACGGATGGGAGGAGGAAATTGTTCAGTTGAATTAGTTTGGAGAAGAAATTTGAAAGTGGTTTGTTTGGTACGCCTGAAGACACGGAAGAAAGCTCCAGAAGAAAGGAGAGTAGAAAAGCTCTCAGGAGGTAGTACCACTCGATGATGTAGGCGATGAAGATCATCAGCGTAGGCGATATCTCCGGAAAGAACGTTTGTCCGTTGGTGAGTGTTTCAAGAGTAAGGTAGACGTCGCCGTATGTGGGTGGAGGACCTGGGTCGGTTATAGTGAACGCTTGACCGCCGATGTCTGGAAAACGAGGAGGAATATTCGGACTTGAGATATCTGCAACTTCTAAATTAACACCGCGTTGTCGCTCTACTTCTATAAGCCGCTGCTCATAACACAAATGCGCTGCTGCACAATTTTCCACGTACACGAAATGGGAAACAATATTCGATATCCAGGTTGGATTTGTCTGGCGCACGAGGTATGCCCCACAGAGCATGTCCCCGCCAGGACCGAAGATACCGTTGCCTGGGCGGATGCAGCCTGTGCGGAGACGATAACTTTGTTGTCGTGAGTTTAATGTAGATTTATCCGCCTCCCTAACGCGTTTCTCCGCTAGATACTTTGAGTAAGCATAGTTCGAAAAGAACTGGGTATGTTTCTTCGGCAACAGCGCATCGTCATCATTCAAATTCTGTACGAAATTATTCGGCTCCTTCTCCCAAGGCCACAGTAGAAACCTCGACGCTCGCACGCCTACGGAGCCAGAAGAAGTATAAATAAGCGTAGAGGCGCCGATTTCGAGTGCAGCATCGATGATATTCTGCGTCCCGTCGACGTTAACTCTCGTTGAGTTGTGTAAAAGAGAAGCGGAACGTTCGTAGAACCGAATGTTGGCTGCTGTGTGGAAGATTGTTATTGGTATGGAGGGAGAAGGAGACGCGTCTGCATCAGGCCAAGGCTTCTTAAACGCATTTTTCACGGCCTCCCTATCACTCACATCTAACACAAGATATTCAACATCCTTCCCGATTCCATACTTCAAATCACGCCTCGCAGGTAATCGGATATCCAACACACGGATGTTTTTGGGATCTTCGCCGCGTTGAAGAAGTTGTATTACGATCCAACCTCCGAGGAAGCCCGCCTACAAGAAGCATGCTCAGAGAACCGCGAAAACGAAAGAGAGCTCAGCTCACCCCACCAACAACGATATACTTCCTCCCTGTCTTTGGTGAGGTCTCGGCCTCGGCAGAATGTCTCCTTTCACCCATCTGATTCATCCGCTCCTTCAGTTCCTCTACATCCTCCTCTGTAATCCTCCTCGGTGACACCTCCAGCGCTCTCGCGGGTGTACTCCATAATTTCTTATCATTGGACCGGATGTAAACATAAAGGATGACAGCAACAAGAGTCGTTGTGCCAGCGTAGAAGGACCAGCTCATAGCAAGACGGCTGAGGACCAGAGGAGGAGGGTGAGGATGAATGGAAGGCTGACTGTACGATTCAATCGTTTAGATGCTGGACGCTCAAATCATATTCTTTTGCCGCATGCGGCCATCAGCGCACGTGGTTCCTGTTTTTATATAAACCAAATTTTCTCATTCAACTTTTTCTCAACGACGTTTTTGCCCCCCATCCATTTCAGCCTATTTGCGCTAGGACGGGTCTTCCCATCTACAAAACGTCGAATATAGATTCATTTCTGTGACGACTTCACTTTCGCTAGCAACACTATTGTCTTCGGGCTATGATGGATTTCTAGATAGTAGTGCAAGTTACATTACTGAGTCGGATACCAACGTTCCTATTCTCACACATACTGCTACGTTCTTATATCCTTTCATGTTTTATTTGATTTACCAAAATACAATTCCGTTTGCGAAGTACGAATTTTCGCCCATAATCCGAGACAAAAAAAACAACGTGTATGAACAATCGTTGACTGTTTAATTTGCGCATCTACTCTCCGATTCGACCGTATGCATAGACTGAACGTTGTTGTCTACCCTGCCCTGGGATTGGACCACTGCAGTCACTATACATTCCATAGCAATTCCATAAAAATCACCAATGACGGCTGAAGCGCTCTCTCGATCGGCGGCATGATACTCATTGAACAAACTTGAACAACTACATGGAGAAGAGTACAGACAGAACGAACTTTCGTGACTCTTGTCCTCCATCTCCTGAAGCAACTTGGACTTGAGCTACAACCAAAGTGAACCAAAACACCCAAAAAGCTCCAAGTTGAACGAATTTTTGCGCGCGCTTTCGCGAATATGTTTTTTAGAAAAAACCTTCGAATGCATCAGAATCAGCCGGACATATGCATCATCGATTCATCCTTGACTATGTTCAAATTTGGAATTATCGTACGCATATATATCAAGTGTAAATGATATGCTAACATATTGCGAGAATCAGCATCGTTCGCCTAAGGAACGATAACGTACATGATCCACCAGAGTCAGAGAAGGTACAGGAACGGATCACGTCCCTACACGCGTTCTTGACTGGGAAGTAGAACGCATGATGAGACTACGTCCGGGTTCGAAAGGCGGAGCACGACTAGATAACGTAGATCCAGTCGTACTTGGGGTAGATACCCCAGACGCAGTAAATCCCATTGCAGGAGAAGGTGACAAACTATTCGAGATTGCTTCAGAGGGATCGACTGCATGAACGGCAGAAGAAGCAGGTGTACCGATAGAACCTCCGGGAGTGTTTTTTAGACTCTGTCGATTCGGGTTCATCAAAATGATCGTAGGGCTCGGTTGGGGCGGTCGAGCAGCGGGGAAATGTGAATTCGCGTGTGAATGATGGTGTTGGTGTTGCTGCGAGTGGTGATGAACGTGGTGAAGATGATGAGGATTTCCTTGTGGATTAGGTTGTGGGAGTGAGGAGGTTCGTTGATTGATATGGTTAGGACTATGCGGCTGACTATGTCGAGGGGATGATATAGGTGTCCAATGGGCGTTCGAAATCGAAAGCGGGTTAGGAAGATGCACAAGCCCTTGAGGTCGTTGTATCAATGACGGCTTGGATAGTGAGTTTGGCGATGGTCGACCGATTGTTCCTGGGTCAGGAGTTTTCGGAACCTCATCTTCGGGGTGACGACCTGAAAGACCAGGTGTCCAAGTAGGCCCGATAGATTGGGATGTCATCGGCTGAGAAAACGACCCGTTAGAAAGTTCTTCTTCTTCTCTTTCCAACATCTCCATCTCCTGCTCGACATTTTCCAACTGCTCCTCCAACTCCTTGATGACGCCGCCCTCGAGTTTCTCCTTCTTCACTTCCAGCTTTTCTAATTGTTTGGTTAGGGTATTCAATTCATTCTTCATCGACTCAATTCGTTTCCGCTCTTGCTCCGCCTGCGCATCCTTCTCTCTGCGGACTTTGTTCGCAGCCTCTTTCACCTTCCTGTGCTCTGCCTCCCGTTTTTGTTTCTCTTCCTTCAAACCTGGGATCTCGGCATTTACTTCTTTAATTGTCGCTTCCATCTCCTTTGTAATTATCTGCGTTCGCTTAACAACTTCCTGTAAAGCAAGGACTTTCTGCTTGGAGCGTTGTTCCGAAGACAGATAACGATCCGATGCTCGCTTCAGGACGTCGATTTCAGAGCGTAGATTGGCATCTGCTTTCTGAGCATCACGCCGTGAGGACTTGATCGTGGCTGTAAGCGAAGCCTGTTCCGAATTCAGAACAGAAAGGGTGTGCTGAAGTTGGTTAAGACGATCCTCCAGAGTGAGGGGCGCAAAACCATATCCGGGTGATGAACTCGGCTGAGGAGAACTTCCGTTACTATCCGATGGAGGGCTAGGTTGAGCGGAGGTGTTGAGAACATTGATGTCACTAGACGAAGAGGCTGCTGTGGATTTCGAAGTAGAGTCGCTATCCGAGGCATGAGACGCGTCTTTGGTTTCGTTCTCTGGAAACGGCAGTTGGAGAACCGTCGAACGTATAGCTGCATAGAAATACACACCTTCAGTAGTGACCTGTTGTCTGATGCTATTCGTATGTCCACCTTGCACAAGCTCAAGGACGATTTCATACTGGCGACCAGGTAGAAGCCCATATACTATGATCACAGCTTCGTCTGCCTTGTCGTCTATTCGGATAAAAACCCTTCTCCATGAGCTTCTGTCCACTTCCACAGATAAACCTCCATTCAGGGCGCTGGAAACCATAGATAATGGTTTCTTTGCATCCAACTCCGAGGTGCTCGTATCCTCATCATCAGCTACATCCTCGTCTTCATGCATATCCTCCGCAGAGAGCCCAAGATCAGCAAGAGACAATTCAGTCTCTGAGTTCTGATCCGAGGTGGCTGCAGACAGAACGAAGGTGACCGAAACAGAGGTTATTTCGCGCACGGAAAGTGACAATGGAGGAATCCAAGGTCGAATTGACGACCAGCGGGCAGGTCCAAGAGATTCCATTTATCTGCTAATCGGTGAATGGTATGTTCTTGTGAAGATACATATAGAACGACTGACAAGAGAGGTAGCGATGGAATGGAATAAGCAGTAATGAAACCCTAGATTAGGTGTTGAGGCTTTAAAAATATGCTAATCTGAAATCATGTAGCAAGAAGACCTTATTCTATTCTAGTGACATCAAGATAAAGGTGCTTAATCTGCCACTTCAGCAGATCCTCCCAGTACACCGAACCACCACTTGCACGGCAAAAGTTTGCCCTCATCCGAATCCATCCGAAAATCTGCCCTGCCTCGGAACGGGGTATTCGAAAGAAGATAAGGGAACCAGTAGGGATCTGTTTCCCAGAGCTGTTCATAAGGTATAGATGGAGCTTCCCCTGTATCCGGAGAATTGTCGGCACTGGTGGAGAACCATTCTGGTCGCATTTCCTCTGACCTGTCAATGGTGAATGAACAGAATCAGCGATCAACCTTCAAATCTCGGAAGACCTACATGCTCACTCGGTTATGACGCCTGCGAATCCATCGCCTCGGTATATATCTATATGAAAGGCGCAGTCCTCCCCGTCGCTGAGGAAAAACAGGATACCAATATGTTTGAGGGCAGACTTGATCCCTGCTTCTTCCTGAGGAGATCGACGTCAATTGTCAATTACAGTATTTAGAATGTTAGCCTTAGGGTCTCTTACCTCTAGTTCACGAGCAGCAGCTTCGAGAGATGTTTCCCCTAGCTCTACTTTTCCTCCTGTACGACAGAAAATCGTAGTACGTTATTCCGGTGCGCGAAAAATTGGCGTCCACTTACCGAATCCGTTATATCTGTCCCATAATCCGAATCGTAAACATCTGGCTGAGTTATAAGACGAGTAAAGTAATTCTCGACCAACTTATGTAGACCAAATCCACGCTTCTTATAGCCCAGTAAGACCTACTAATAATTGGGAGTTCCATTGAATAGTTAAGCCGTTCAAAACTTGCCTTATTTCCATGAAAAATAAAGGCATTGGTGTAAAACTTGACCTTTTTGTGGTCCATCCATCTAGTGGATGTTCCTCCAGATACAGTTTCACGCAAGAGATTGAAGTCCTTCTCCAGACCGGGTATACTCTCAGGCATCGATGGGATCGACATGACCGTCGCTTTTAGTCGTGAGATACTGCACTACTAGGGTTTCGTAGCACTGAACCCGAGAGTTATAAAATGTGGTGACCTCGATAAACTATGTATTCTATGATATACTGTATGTGCTAGTCAATCGCTGGGGGGAAGCGATAGGTCCACTCTTGACAACATGTATTTTCCATCGCTTTCCTTGTATAAATCCTACAAGATTCCGTCGATTTCCCAGAAGGTCGTCCACATTTCCATCTCCTTGCATCGGCGGATGCACGACCAGTAGTCTGTACCAAGTAAATAAATTGATGATTGATGATTTTATCCAAATGAATTCAAATAGAGCAGGAAAGTGTACGGAGAACATCCGACTCCTTTGCACAATGTACGATATTGATTAGAACGAAATACAACAGAGATCTTAACCTACTCATCAACATATTTCCCGATCTTTTCAAAACAAGAGAAATCTAAGAACCCCCTGGTGATTGAGGCGGAGATGGCTTCCAAAACGGACTGGGAACATAACCTTGATTGATCAGCTTCTGTACTGCGGCTTTGACCTGCTTAAGTAGCGGTCCCTCAGATGTTACATCCCCTGTACCGCTCTTGGATGACTCGTCAAACCCAAGCCCCAAACGGCGCGCCATATCCTGCACATCCTCATCAGCGCGTATGCACTCGCCCTCCTGTCGTTCTGCTGCCCAGTAGCTTTCTGCGGCGGCACGTAAAGTTGGATTGCGTGGTATAGCACCTCGCGTTAGCCGTAGAAGCTGCAGTTTTGTTGTCAAGGACTGAAGCGTGTGAAAGGCCAGTGCTTCGGGAGGCACTGGGGCAGTACCGCCTTGTGGTACGGTGTTTGATAGCACAGTTGACGACAGAGGAAGAGGAGACGGTTTGAGTACAAAGTGTACTGCGATCGGAAGAACAAGGAAGACAATTCTACGGGCCAGCAGCAAAACGTCGTGCCACTGTTTGAAAGGTCAATTTACTTTCCCCCACAACAAAGAAACTTGTTTACCATGACCACACCGTAACCACCATATAGCCTTTTTATATTCCGCCAGGCGCTATTTGGGTCTTCGAAGTCCTTTGGGATGCTCACTTTAGCTGTCAACGTGAAATACGCCTCAAACATTGCCGCAGCCACAAGCACACCTACGCTAAAGGAACGATGCTGAGCATGACGTGTCCCTCTTAGCGTCAAAGCGCCCACTATGAAGACTTCGCGTAGGTAGTCCCAAAGTGCACTAGGAAGAACATAGAGCGAAAAATCGTCCCAGGAAATACAGAATTCACATGTAGCAATCGCATCGTGTCCGAATCTATCACCATTTCAAGGATGTTTGCATATAGAACTGATGAAGAGAGCGCAGAGCGCACCTGACATATAGTAACCTCATCGCTGCAGACTCTAATCTCGTTAGAACTCTCTCGATTTTACTGGGAAGACCACCAGCAGGATCATCTGAGAACATCAATAATAAACTGCGTATCGAATCCGCAGGATATGATAAAGGCACATCTAACCCGGTGAAAAGATTTGTTGGAGGGTCCAGGAGGAGCTCATACAGGATAAACAGTGTATGACAAAGGACCAGAAGGGTTGATATTGGACGAAGATACGTCGGCGTTGTTGTGTACTGGTATTTTGATAGTGAATGTGGAAAGAAGAAGTAGGTTGACAGAATAATTAAGGAGGTTAGTATGTATGCGATGAGTGAAGCTCCTGCGGCTGTCATGGTGGTTGTGGAAAGTGGCGCAGAGTGCCGGCGCTTGTGGAGTAAAAAAAACCACATCAATTGATATTGCCGCTCATTTTCCGCGTTCACTATCAGCATATCCTGTATTCATTTAACCAGAGCTAACGAATGGACATATGTGCTTCCAGCTTGCCTATATAATATACACACAAATTACTCAGTGGCCACAACTAATCAGAATGCTACAACTCTTCTGTGTTTATTCCTGATTCTTCAACGCACCTTCCAGGTACTCCAATGCCATTATAGCAGAGCCCCATGCGGCTTGATATCCATTTCCACCATGCCTGCATACAGAGATACATAAAATGCAAACGTCAGCCAACTTCGCGAATCGAATATTTGATCCTGACCCATAATTGAACACCACAGGAACTTTCTTCCCCTTATCCTTCAATGGCGATGACTCGGAGTCCATCCACTCTACACCGACTCTCACTCCTCCATTTCGATAAGGTCTAAAGCCCACACCGACATCCAATATTAGCGGACGCAAATCGTCCACAGTTGGTTCGCGTTCAGCGCGGATCTCTGGGGGTGCGAGATCAGGACAGAGTTTCAGTCCTCTTGCAAGGATACGTTCTGTGATTTCTGGTCGAGGATGAGGATACCTGCGTTGTGAAGGATTGGTGATTCTCACACAGATGTCAGTGAAGGTTAGACGAACCAGTCGTTAGGGTGATAGGTTCCTCCGACGATGACCTATAGTAAATCAGAAACGAGATTTCTGGTGCTTGGCTTTTGAACACGCTCACATCGCCTCCCTTCCTGGGAATAACATATGGCGGCATCGCTCCGTCCTTCAAGTCTCTCAAAACAGGCATAGTTCGTACCCATGGCGCTCGCAAAAGCACTGTTTGTCCCCTGACCGGAATGACATCCTTATCCTCAACTCCACCTAGGAATCTTGCGCCAAGACCAACACAAAGAATGACTGCATCGGGTGGCGAAGGCTTTCTCAATGAATTTTCTATATTCAAGAGAGATGAGACGTGGATATATATGCAGAAGAGGATATCGACCTACCACTGGCGAATAGCTTAGTCCCACCCTCGAGGACTTGTTGTATGTGTGCGACACTGCCACGGATAATCGAACCTCCACCAGAAGTAAACCGCGCGAGGAGGTATGGGAGGTAGCGAGGTATGTCAAAGGTCACTGCAGTGCACGCAAAGCCTTGAACGGCGCCAGAAGCGAGTTCGTCTGGCCGAAGTTGGCGGAACTGTGTAGGCAAAACCAAATGGTGAATATACAACTCGTGGCCTGAGAACTCGAACTTGTACTCGCATCAGGCATGAACGCACATGGATGATCTTCGCCATCTGGATGTCGCTCCTCCTCTGGAAGATGCGCATAATCCGTACATCTCAATAAGCATCCTTCGGCGACACCGGAACCTGGCTCTGACATTGCCCAAACCACATCAAAGCTTTCCCGCTCCATTCGTCGTAGATTAAGATCTTCAGTACGAGTAGCGACATATTGTGCTCCCTGTAATGGATCGTGTTAGATCTCACAGACCCGGATCCATTTATGATTTGAAACTAACAGCCCAAAAGCTGGTATACTTGATAGTCCGTGGATCCGTAGGGAACGTCTCAGCAATAATTGTTACATTGTACTCGGTGCCTTTGTCTTCTAGGATCTTTATAGCGGTTGTCAGACCAATTACACCTAGTATGGAGAGACGTTGGATGATAAGATCTCAGCAAAGATAGACTCGCGGATGGAACACTTTCACATACCCGCCCCAAGGACGATGATCTCTTTCTTCTGCGCTTCATTAAAGCTCGACATCGTGGGGGTTTAGCAAGATTTATCCCAGAATGCTGATAGCTTAGAATTCCGGATAAGAATTCACCGACTCTGAAGGAGGAGGTCCTTGTAGGGATGAAACGGTGGCGTTTTGTGAGATCAGATTGCAATGATGCGAAGTTAATCCGTGATTCTGTCTTGTGATGTCAATTTATTTCGTGTAGTTTATATCACCGACTCTGAAGGAGGAGGTCCTTGTAGGGATGAAACGGTGGCGTTTTGTGAGATCAGATTGCAATGATGCGAAGTTAATCCGTGATTCTGTCTTGTGATGTCAATTTATTTCGTGTAGTTTATATGATATAAAGGGTAAAGGGATAGTTGCATCCATTGAACTTTTGCAGTCAAGTGCTTGTTATGTTTTTGTCTAAGAAAAGCAATTTGTTGTCGGCTGTTAATGGACTTTATCCTTACGAGAAGAATTCAACGGAAAGGGATGTGGATTTACTGGTTGCGTATCTGACGCAGTCTGGGTGTTGTTTTGGAAGTTCTTTGATTAATTGTCTACATATGTACGTACGAGTCGGTGGTTTCGATTTGATCAGTGTCGGTTTGCTGGTGATATCCTTTTTTTATCTCCTTCTAGTCAAGCTCATTGTGTACTTGCTGAATGTTGCCCGAGTTGGAGCAAGTAGAATGAGATGTATACTCATTTTGGTGATGTGATGTTTAGGCAAAGATTGGATCTTGGAATGTCTATAGATTTTGGGTTGCGTCCGAGGATATATGTGACTATGCATTTTCTGTTGGTCATGGCAACTCAATTGAGATAGAGCATGTTAGATATGGTGATGATATCCTATATAACAGGTCTTGTATATTTTGATGTAGTT
Organism: Lentinula edodes; assembly: GCF_021015755.1. Taxonomy (NCBI): domain Eukaryota; kingdom Fungi; phylum Basidiomycota; class Agaricomycetes; order Agaricales; family Omphalotaceae; genus Lentinula; species Lentinula edodes. The sequence continues at coordinate 28,410 of NW_025764361.1, forward strand.
GCATTTGACTATGGATTCCTTGCTGCTTACTGCTGTTACATTAAGTGGCAATGTTCCTCTCTGGTTGTTACCAGAACATATTAATAATTGTCGGGTTCATCTAAGCAAGTTGTCGACACAGAAATTGATTATTTCTACAAATCGGGTTAAACATGATGTTGCATTGGATAATGTTATCCAAGCATTATTGAGTTTCTCAGGTAGGAGTTTTGTGGTTGGACCAGAAAATATTTGTTTGTACTCATATGTACATCAACAGTGTGTCGTAGAATTCGGTTCAGCTGTAGTTGATACGTTACACTGTCATGTTAAAGTGCATCTTGAAGTTGGTCGGTGCGTTGAGCTTTTGATAGATAATAAACTGTTACCTGTGATAATGTCTGTGTTTGAAGAGTTGTCTGAAGATGAGTTGGTGAAAGTGAAACGTGCTCTGAAAATATGTGAAAGAGGATCAACTTCATCACCTATTTTTTGTTGTTCATCTCCATATGGGTTCTCTGAAATGAGATCAAATAATTTGTTCAAGTTGTTAGCTAAATGTTTTCAGAGGGATTATAGACATTTTTTCAGTATGGATGATGTTACACTTTCAGACAGATACTTGTATTGTTATGGTTCAGTATTTGTTGGCATGGAATTGCGAGGTGTTATATTGAAATTGTTGGTTGTGATAGGGTACACAGAGACATTGTTACATGATATAGTTCATGCTATTCCTGAAGATTATGTGTTGCAATCGAAAGAAAATGTGGATAAAAAGGATAAAAGGAGGGATAGCAGGATACAGCATGCAAATGATGAATATAATTTGTTGCACAAATCATCTAATGTTTGGCCGCAGATTGTTCCTGTTAATGTTCGAATGAAGTGTTTATACAATTATCGGCAGGCAGTGCAATATGTTGTTCCAGAAATATGTGCATGTTGTGGTTCTGCTGATCAGTTGTATACTGGTTGTTACAGGGTGCAGTCAGAGTGGCCTAGCTTGTCTGTTTTAAAAGTTACAGATCCTTTGATTTTGGCGCAAACAGCTCAATCTCGATTTACATACATCTGCAGAGCCCTGGATGGTTTGCTGTTGGACAAGCGAGGTATACGTTCTATTGATATAGATTGTTCTGCATTTGAGATATATTTTTGTCGAGAGTGTTATAATTCTTTGCGTCGTGTTTCTATGCCTCGATTAGCTTTGAATAACCATATGTATAGGGGAGAGTTGATAGAAGGTATTGAAGATATTACTTGGGTGGAGGAAATGGCATGTGCTATATATCATACATCAGCCCATGTTGCCCGTATATATGGATCATCAAATGCTGGTGATTCCTTACAGTTGCATGGAAATGTGTGTGCTCATCCACTTGATATTTGTTCTGTTGCAAAGAAATTGCCATGGAGCCCTGCAGATTTGAATGATTTGATTACTATAGTGTTTGTGAGTAAAGCAAAGCTGAAATATGATGACATAAGGAAGTTAAAACCATACTTTGTTCGTAGAAGTGTTATTCGGATGTTGTTATATGATTTGTGTCATCGCAATCGTTTGTATGCAGGCTTGTATACATTGGATAATAGTATGTTGGAATTATATCCTGACAATGATTTGCTTCCGGGGTTGCAGGAACGGATTGTTTATGATCATGACAGTTCTGTTGATGAGCTTTTTGGTGTTGAGTCAGTTGGATTTGATAGTCATCCTGCAGAGTTATTGGTTGATTCAGAACAAGATAGTGTATTGTTGGAACGTTCAGGTATATATGATGCAGAGTCACAAGATGTTCCTGCACGGTTTATGACTGCATCATCAATTCATAATATTGCTCAAACATTACCAGTAAATAATGGAGATGTGATGCTGAAATATGAGAAAGATCCAATTAATGAATACAATAATCCTGATCTATTTCCTGGCATGTTTCCAACATTATTTCCATTGGGCATTGGGGGTTTTGAAGATCGTCGCCGCAGGCCTGCTGTTTCTTTGGAAGCACATGTTGAGCATCTTCTTGACCAGAGTACTCGTGAATTTCGTTATCACCATTTCTTTTTGTTTGTTGCTTTGAATGTCATTCAGCGAAGAAAGGCTCACCTTCATACAACATTATGGATATCATCAAACAAATTTTCTGCACTTGTTCCGATGCTGTTAAGTATATCTTCATCAGTGTTGTCTGATTTAGCAGAAAAATTAAAGAATGAAAAAGATGAAATAGAGTTTTCAGATGAAGAATTGGATGCTTTTCAGTTGTTGAAGCAGGTGAATATAATTGCTGCTAAAATTCCTGGTTCACAGGCATCTAAAACTGCCACAAGGAGTCAGATACGCAGTTACTATGCTTATTTTGGTTTGCCGCATTTGTTTTTAACACTTAATCCATCTGCAGTTCACAGTCCTGTGTTTCAGGTGATATATGGGGAGGATAAGGTTGATTTGGCAGAACGCTTTCCATATGTAGTTCATCCACGTGGTGAACGTGCTTGTCGTGTTGCTAAGGATCCTGTTGCTGCTGCTGATTTTTTTGATTTTATGTATCATACTGTTTTTGAGCATTTGTTTGGATGGGATTTTAAAGCTGGTAAAAGTACTGTTGATGGAGGGATTTTTGGTCATCTTCGAGCATTTTTTGGCTGCGCAGAGCTCACAGAGAGAGGCTGTTTTCATGGTCATTATTTGTTATTTCTTCGTGGAGGTTTAAATCCATCTGAGGTTCATCAGAAAATGCGTGAAGTTGAAGGGTACTCTTCACAATTTTTGACATTTTTTGATGACATCATACATCATCATCTTCCTAAAGTTGATTATTCATTGGCTGAAGGTTATGAACCTCGGATTGAAATGCCGCCACATTTATTTGACAACAATGGCAATGATAGTGCAATGCTTTCAGATTGGCAAAGGCTATTTGAAGATGAGCATAAAAAGATAGGGGAGCGCTTCCAGAGGCATAAATGTCGACCTGTTTGTTATAAAGGTCGAAGTAGCAGTAGCAGCTGCAGGTTTGGCTATCCTCAGAAAATCATTGAATGCTCTAGTTTTGACATTGAGGAAAATTCAATAATATTTTCCCGTAAAGAAAGTGATGTGAATGGTCACAATCCTGATTTGTTAGTATATACTAGGCATAATCATGATCTTAAGTGTATATTGTCAGGAAAGGCTGCCAAGGCTGCAATGTTTTATATATCTGACTATATTACAAAAATGCCATTAAGCACAGATATTCTTTTATCAACATTGTCTAAGGCTGTTTCTTCGTTAGCAACAGAGGAATTGGACAATGATCCAGTTATTGATTCAAAAAAACTGTTACACAGGTGTTTGACCCATTTCAGTCGTAAGCAACAAATTCATGCACAGCAATGTGCAAGGTATTTGAGAAGACTTGGAGATAATATGTTTTCTCATCAAAGTGCTATATTGCCTTCTGGTAATTTAATGTTGTTTGTGAAACAAGTGTATAAGCTTGCTATTGGGAGTGATGGTTGTGACAATGAAGGAAGTGAAGTAGATATTCAGCTTTCACTTGGATTTAAAGATGGAAAGATGTTTAGTTATAGTCAGGTTGTTGATTATTGGTATCGTGATGCAATGCTGTTTGATATGTGTTTTTATGATTTTATCAGGTATGTTTCATTGCAAGTGCAGAGCAAAAGCAAAACTGCAAATACTTCTGATACACGTTTAGGTGTTTTAAGGAGGTATAGACTTATGGCTGGTCATCCATTATATGAGACACATGAACTCATTCGACATACTAATTACAGGCAAGGTGATGTTGGGAAAGAGCTTGTGCCTGTAATGATTGGAGTAGTGCCTCCTCGCAAACATCAGAAAGATTATGCTTTATTTGTTCTTGCTCATTTCAAGCCATTTTCGACTTCAAATAAATTGATTGAAGATGTTGCTGAAGTGGAATTGGAAAGTTTAATATTGTGTGAAGAACATAAAAGGATTTTGTGTAATTGGGAAGAAATACATGAATGTGCTGATCAGAGAGATGCTGAGAGGTTGAGGAAAAGATCAGATTTTTTAGCTAAGTCAGTACAATTACCTGCTGATGTTTACTCTGCTTTGGATAATGATGATGAACTGAGTGCTTTTGTTGTACCTAGCAGTCTACAAAATAAAAGTACAAGGTCCGCATTGGATGTTCAGGAATTGGAGTTGTTGAGAACAGATTTGACATGTGCAGCATGGTTGAAGGAACCATCTGCTAAATTGAAAGAATCTATTTGGATCAGTTCAAAACATAGTTTGAATCTTACATTGAATGAGATTAATGTGCAAAAATGGATCAATGAAGGAAAGTCAATTGCAGATAAAGTTGCAAGTGCTCGTTATAGTAAAAGCAATGTAGCAGTTCAAGATTCTAGTAGTCAAGAAAGTTATGTTTCAGATGGAACTGATACATATTATAATAGTATTGTTTGTGGTGAAGTGTCTGATGTGAATTCTGAACAGTATACACCATTGCAGTTAAAAGATAGAATAGCACAGGAATTTGATTTAAATGATGAGCAACTAGTTGCATTTGAGATTATATCATCTGTGGTTATATTTCGAGAAATATTGAAGATACCCGAGTGGACTGCAAAGGGAGCATTAGTGATGAATTTGACAGGTCCTGGCGGAACAGGGAAGACTCATATTATTCGTGCAGTTCAGAAGGTAATGGAGTATTATAGCATGGAGCATACTTATAGAGCACTTGCACCTACAGGTAATGCAGCATCTTTAGTTAATGGTAAAACCATACATAGTGGCTTGAATATTTCTGTTAGAGAATTTAAGAATGGGAGATCCAAGCGACCTTTAGGGGAGTTGAATGAAAATGTTGCTATATTTGCTACTGTTAAGAAAAACAATTCATTGCGTAGAGAATGGAAGGATGTTTGTTTGCTGTTAATTGATGAAATTTCAATGGTGGATTCAATTTTGTTGGCTGACATTGATGGATCATTGCGTTATGCAAAAGAAAAACCTGATGATTTTTTTGGTGGAGTTAATGTTATATTTTGTGGAGATCCTTTTCAATATCCACCTGTTGGAACACCTCTTTATGTTCCGATACGTAGTTCTGGTAAACAGACAGATGAAGAACTAATGCGTAGGTTAGGTCGTATGGCATGGAAGTCAATAAATACTGTTGTTGAATTGCACAAACAAAAACGTATGGAGGGTGATGTTGAATATGCAGCAGCTGTAGGGCGTTTGAGGTTGCGTCAATGTAACAGTGCAGATGTGGATCTTTTTAATAGTCGGGCAATCAAGACTTCAAGTAATCCAAATGGGGTGGTTTTTGATAATGAATCACAGTACCTTGCTTCAATAATTGTATCAAAAAATTCTCAGCGTAGAGCTTTGAATGGATATAAAGCTGCAGCTATATGTAGAGGTATACACTCACCCAGTTTGGTTACAGTAGTTGCATATGACCAGATTCAGTATAAAGATGGTGGCAGATCAAATTCCAGTAGTAAAAAGTTGGTTCCATCATCTTTTGAGCAAGCCCAGTTGTTAGGAATGGATACTTCATCTGGCAAGCTAAGAGCAGGTCTACCAGGTATAATGAATCTATATATTGGAATGCCAGTGATATTAAAGCATGAAAATCTAAATACTGAGTTGGGTATTACAAATGGAGCAAGGGGCTATTTGAGAAAGTTGGAATTATCAACTGATAGTAATGGTCTTACATGTTGTAGATATGCATTGGTTGAATTTCCAGACAGCAAAGTGCAACTTTCAGGATTACCAAAGGGTTATTTTCCTATCAAAGCAAGGTCATGGAGGTATAGTACATATATAGTCAATGAAGAACGTAAAAAAGTTTTAGTGTCTGTTGTCAGAATGCAACTACCTTTCGAGCCATTATTTGCTCTTACTGGTCAAGGAGCTCAAGGTCATACTTTGATAGCAATTTTATGTATGTTACATTTGGGTGGATATGGTGCATATGTTTCTGTGTCAAGGCCTCGTAGCCGGGAAGGTTTATTCATAACCAAAAAAGTTACAATAGATAATTTGAATTTGCCTGTTATTCCTTATGATCTTTGGTTTGAAGCAAGGCGTTTTGAAGTTATGGCACATAATACAAAGGTTATTTGGGGATTTGAAGAGGGTGATTTAAAGGATGTTCCAGATGCAGAGGGTGAACAAAGGTTCAAGTTTTCCCAGGTGCATTATGAATTTATTGGATATAATGGTACTAAACGGAAGCATGAAAATGTTGAGAATAATGAAAAGGTACATAAATTATTGAAAGTTAGTCATGATGAATATTCATTGATTAGCAGTGTGAGCATTGCATCAAGGGGGCCTTCATGGGATAGCAATAATTGGAGTTGTTGTTTTGATACTGCATTTGTTGTGTTATATAATTGCTATGAGTGTATGTCTGTTGTTGGTCGTAATTTGTGGTATAATCAGTCTCGTTCGAAACAGGTGTTCAATCATTTGCAAGAACTTTGTAACAGTCATGAGAAGCAAATGTATACATCAATGTGGAATATGATGCGTGATATATGGCGCAATGAGGTATTTGATGTTTTTGGCAGTGGTTACATGGAACATGGTCATGTCCTTTTACCTGTATCAACACTTGTAGAATCTCATGTGTGTGAATGGAGTAATGTATACTTGGAATTGACAGGTGTATGTAATTTGCATAACATTACACATAGATACATAGGAAGTGCAAAGTGTTATAATCTGCTTGCTGAGCAGTTGGAACCATTATTTTCATACAAACATGAAATCAGTTCTGTACAGGATTATATTGATGTCTTGTATACAGTCAATCATGTTGATATAAGTAATAACATAACTTGTAATTCAGATTGTGATTCAACATTACTGTTAAGTGGAGATTCAAGACAAGTCATTGTGTTTGAGTTGAATGGAGTGAATGATATCATTCCATCATATGAGCTGAATATACCACTGTATAATACAGATATATGTTTGAGATATTCCTTGAATTCAATAATATACTGTGGTGGAAATCATTTTACTGCAAGAGTAATTAATGGATCTGGTATGTGGTCATATGATGGTCAAGTCAATGAAGGAGTATTTGAGCATGATATATTATTCAATAGAGAAGTTGCTGTAGATATGATGGAATTGAATGGACGAAAGGCACATATGTATTTATATATCTTGAATGAGTGAGAATAGTGCATTGTGTGTGTTGTTGGTAGAATTTGTTTGTAGGTTGTGATATGTGTAGGTTGGCTGAGCTTGAGATGCATTTTCCTTGCAGGTTCATGAAGTTAGGATGTTGTAGTCATTGTTGGTGTTGGGTTTCATTAATTAAGGCAAGCTGTCAATCAAAGGATTTTGCTATTTTTTGTCTGGTAGTGAGTTTTAGCAACTGTTGCTTTTGATTATATTTGTATATTGTCAATTATCATGAGGTAGAGGATTAGTGGGGTAAGAGTGACAGGGTGGGTATGAGGGAGGTGTGGTAGTTGGGGTGTTATTGGAGGAAGAGAGGGATAATCAATGTTCAGTAAAGGAAAAAGATTAGGAAATGCCACCGGTTAGGATGTCATTTCATTTGAATTTTCTTCATTCGTTGATACAATGTTACACAGGATGACATGATTGTCGCACTTATGAACGAGAAATATTGGTGTGGTGAAAGTTTTGCCGACCATGAAATCGCACAGATCATGATAGCCGTTCTTATGGTCGGTCATGATACTTCTTCCTCTAGCGTTTCCTGGGCTTTACTGTAATTGGCTGACAGATAGGACGTCGCGTGAGCTTTGTTTTCATTTTGGCATTTTTCTAATCTGATTTCTGTTTTTTCCTTGTTTACAGTGAAGCATCAGATCAAGAGCAAGTCAAATGTTTTGGCATCAATGGTCAGCCGGGCAGGTTTAATCCACTGACATATGAAGATCTTCCGAAACCGGCCATGCTCGATTTTGTGAACCGTGGAACTGTTTGTGTCCACGTGTCTATGGACAGTATAATATGTGCAGTTGGATATGATGTCCTTACCCCATCAACCCTCGCAGCTGCGTTCTCGAAATCAGGTGACGGAACGTATATTGTTTGCAAAGGCTACTTTGTGCTCGTTTCTTCGCTTTTCGTCCAGATGGATACCAGAGCACGGGAAAAACGCGTCCGGGCGGGAGCTTAGACGGTGGAATGATCCGGAAGGTGTGGTGATGAGTGTGTTGAAGGAATACACCGATGAGAATGGAGAGTATGTTGCTGTCGGGTTACGTGCGGTTAGTAAGGGAGCGGATAGCACGTATGCACCTTTCGGGGTCAGGTAAGCAACAATATACATCTTTCAACAATGTGGCTAAATTTTCCTGGTCAGTCGGGCAATTTTCGTCCACCGACTTACGAAGACCTTCGGGACCTATTGATATTTCATTCTGTGATCCGCGAAACTCTCTGTCTATCCTCTTATGTACAGTATAATGCGTGCAGTGTGAGACGACGTCCCTGTCGCATCAATTCTTGCAGCGCCGTTTTCGAAATTGGGAAACGGATCGTACATCGTTCGCAAAGGCCACGTTGTCCTCGCTTTCTCGTTCCCCGCCTAGATGGATCATACAACATCGAACAGCCCGTCGGGGTGGGAGCCTATGCAGTGGAATGATCTTCAATTGTGACAAATTATCCACTTTGACATGTTTGATTGGCATTCTGATTCTGCTGTGTCACTCATGGAAGCACAGTTTTGTGCAGAGTATGCGGTTGATTTTCAAGTATGTTTGTCATGTTGTTGTGTAGATTTCTTTATGATGCTTGAATGAAGTTGAATCAGGACTTGATTGGTCGATTCACACTCGGTTAACCTCCGAATTGTTATTCGGTTCATGTGTCAATAGCCTTGCAGCAGGTCTCATATATGTTCACAATGTTACCCCTACTGTCGGATGTGGTTCTGTCACGTCCAATTCTGTTTCATCGAGTACTTTACTTTGATAAAACGACTCAGCGTTTTCGTTGGTTCGCGACTTTACTAATGCAGTTCTGAACAAGTAAGTTGTTGAACAGAAACTGGGATGGCCATTTGAGATCCGAAGGTGATATGTGGGTGTTCCGTAGAGCAAGGTACTGGAGGTGGTTGGCGGAGAGAAGAGAGTATGAGATCAATTACATGAATGATGAGTGGGCGGTAAGTTTCTCGATGATCAACATCTTGAATGGATTAATAGTAACTATGTAGGCTGCAGCACTGAAAAGTGACGGTACATCAAAGATCGTGGGTCGCTTTGTTGTTCCATATCGACCGCACTTGTTTACAAAAGCCGATTCACCATTCTTATTGCTAATCAGAGCAGCATTGGCAGAGGATGAGATTTTTCTTTTGCCAGTATTCATCTACTGGGAGGTCAAACGTTAAAGTGATATCGTATGCCTTCAATATTTTTGTCTCTTCATGAATGTCGACTTTTCATGTGGAATAGTTTCTGTGGGGAATGGTGGTTGTGAATGTTTTAATTTTTTTATGTGACTATGGCAATGTGGAGAGGCTTTATTTTGGGTTGTAGCATAGGAGCGTTTCATTGTGATTGTATTTTACATTTTTTGATGCAGTACAATGGTTATATTATGAGTTGCGAAAGAACGTGCCCATGAACTCAACGTTGCCCGATTGATACTGGTTTTTGCAGGTCCAATATTCATTATCAATGTTAACCTTGTAACATTATCTTCATCATGGCTGATGAAGGGATCATCCTAATAGGTGTTGATTTTGTCAAGATAAAATGCAAATATTTGTAACGGATACCAACCATAGTTACTGCCGCAAAGTTGCGTCGGACAACCGTAAACAACTCTATCAATTGTTGAGCAGTAGCAGGGCATACCACCAGCTCAGAGTTGTTTATGTAGTTGAATACTTTTTGAAATTCAGTCCAAAATGAGCTTTCATGGATTGGTCGTTGATTTGAATCTCGAAGGATTGTCTGAATTGCCATTACGGCCACATCAGTTCTAATCATGAACTCAAACTGTGCTCTTTTTCATTGTGGAAATTTATACATACCGAAGTGCACCTGTCTTGATAAGGCTTTCAATGGCAGTAAGTTGTGTTCTGACTTGAGCAAAATTTTTGGGACCAAATACACAATCAACGACTGCTCCTGGTATATCAAGCACAGTGATGTTGATTGTGTTGAAATTGGGTGTGTAAGCCATGGCCCAACTATTGAATTCCAAAAAATCTATATCAGGTATATCGATGTCGTATTGATGAAATGGTACACGACAGCAATGTTTGTCGCCTATGTATCTTGAAGTTAGAACAGACAATGAGGAAGATGGATCGCAAATTAGCCTAAATGTAGGCCTATGCATGATGCTAAATCCACGATCTTCGTATTTCCGTATCGGATACATCTGTCGTTCCGTTAATGGGGCTTGTAGGTCGATCAGCATTGTCACTTTGTCTTCTAGAGTAAGCTTGGAAAACAAGCAATATGCTGCCCGATGTGTGAACACATTCATTACGCAGGCTAAGAATTTGTGAGTAAGTGTGTAGGTCAGTGATGAATAATTTAGTTGACAAACTTGAGTGGAAGGTGAAGATACATTCTAAAGGTGCACCACATGTAGCAATAAGTTGGATTTTGGACGTGTTTCGCATGAAATTCCAAACTCCAGCAACTGTGTTAAAGTTGTAATCTTCTGAATCTTTGTCGGTCGTGGTTAGACGTGTTTGATTGTTGTTGGATATTTGAGAGAAGGAGTCATTGAAATCAAGAGGTTGACCTTCTTTGGATTGGAATGAGTAGCCGTGAGAAATTAGCCATTCTCCAGCAATTGCACAGTAACGAATGTTACAGAATGCATCGAGGTCTCCATTGTAAGTTTCTCGATTGAAAAATTGGAGAACAATTGAGCCAGAGACTAATAACCCGGTCGCATTCTGAGAAGAAATTTAGTATCCGTCATGAATTTGATGTATTTTATACTTATACCTGCAGTTTTTGAAATTGTGCAATTTCTTCAGTGTTGAAAAAGTTCCGATAGGCATGTTGGATACTAAAAACTCGTTCCTTGTAGTTTGTGACGTCAATTCGTGTTTGTTTACATGATCTACTGAGTGTGAGAAGATCTGACACAGGTAGGCGGTCCATTATAGCCTCTGATGTTTCCAAAGGTCTGAGGGAATATTGTTAAGTACAGTAGGTGATAAAGTGAGTTTTTTGGATACTTACAGTGAGTGGTTAAAAGTCTTAGTTGACATGGATGAGGTAGATGATGGGTTGTTGGTTGTCTTTAAGTATTGTAGTTATTTAAGTGGTGATCAGTTCGTGTAGTGAATACTATGTAGGCCATGTGTTGTATGAATGATGTAGGAAATAGAAATAGTGAAGTACAAAATTGTCTATAACGAGTAACAGCTATTATCGTAGTATTAGCCTAAAGCTTCTAGGATATGTCGACGCGCAAGAATTCAAAGCCACGAAAAGTGTACTCATGTGATATGACGTAGTAATGATTGATATATTGTTTTGGCATTATTCTATTGAGTGATGGTATGGTATGTGATTATGTGATGTGTGAATGGTGTGGGGAAAAACTGATTAGCGTTATTTTGCAGAGTTAGGGAAAAGTCGATGTAGGATGTCTAGTTGAAGCTAACGTATGTTTCAGGTATGCTCAATTAGTCATTTGTTGACGGATGGGTAGGATGGCATTCAGTCCACGGCATATGATTTCAATGTCTGAATTCGTGTTGTCTCGGTTGTTCTTATCAAAAGTTTGATTCAGTGTGTGATATTGTCGCAATCCCAATTGAGTAGGTAGGTTATTCGAGATATGGTCCCATTGAGGTAGAAGATGAAATAGGACATGTGATATATATGACCACAATGACTGTTTGGCTCATCAATGGTATAATGTGAGGCACAGCGAATGAGAGAATTGAAGAAATCGTCCAGATGGAGGGTAGTGCAGTAGGCCAAGTGCGGATTAAGATGATTTCTGATAACACTTTGCAGACGCATGTTACAGGTCAAGGGGCTGAGCAAAGTATTTGAATTGTAAGATCATTTAGCTGTCAAACAGAGTGCATGATATTTGTAAATTAAAGAGATATCCACGCACATATCGGCTGCAAATGTTATGTAGAAGTGATGGTAGGAGATGCGAGATTATACGCAGGGGGTAGTGATACGCAGATCTCTTGATCTCGATGGGAATGGAAAAGGTCTTTGTGAGCCAACATGGATGTCGAAGGAGTCTCCGATCGGTGAATTAGTGTGATTTATGGTGAACGTAGCATGGCGCGATGGCATCGATATGGATAAGTTCCAATTACTGTGCTTAGATTTAGTTTCATCGTTTCGTTCCGGATTTGATATATTGTTGTCAATTGTGCGTTTGAAAAATGAAGAGGGCGATTCTGGTATATTGGAATCTTCCAGCTATAACTTGCGTTTGTTTTTGAACGTCCATGCGTTTCTGTGAAGATTCGGGTTGGTGTGTGATCGCCATTGTGGTTTTGAAATGGTTTGCGGGAATGTTGGGGCATAGTGAATGTAAACCATCGGCTGAGATCTTTCTCTATTACGTTGTACATATGTTGAAGAGAGGATGTGTGCTACTTTGTTAGAAAATGTTGAGTGACACAATAGTTGAGGTTCAGAGGGAAAATGTTCTTTCTCTGGAGATTGAGATGCGTGGTAATGATGTTATGGCGAGTAGACAAGGGATTTGAACTCGATGGAAGAAATACACAGAGGAAGTGGATTGTTGTCTTTAGTGACCGTTGATTCAGACTGGACAAGGATAGATACATTTTCTAAATGAAGACTTCAGCAGGAGGAAACTTAATCGATATAGAAAGGGTACTGCTATTGCCATCAAATAAGATCTGCATCTGTTGCCAGCGGCATTTAGCGATGAATGAATTGATTTAGATTGATTGAATGTTCTTGTCGGATTTGAATGTGAGACTCATTAACTCAATTTGATCTTATGGCTTGGATCTATGCATCTTTGTCGAGGTGTTGGTGATCAGTTGACATGCTGGATAGGTATCCTTTTTGGTCTTTGTTTCGTCGGTTTTCAGCGGCCAGCAAAAATTTGTTCGAATGAGTAATGGTAGGTACGGACAATACCGATGTCGGTTGGTATATAAGTGGAGGTCTTAGTTGCAAGTGTTTTATCTCTTGCTTGCTTGCCAACTTGTCAACATAATGTCGGTGAGTAGACTCTGTGTGATGGTTGTAATCAAATGGATTTACCTGTTTGATAGGATGTTTTGCACGGGGATTCGGTCAATGTGAGTGAATGATTTCTGTCTTCGTTGATTGTGTATGGTGTTTTGTTGATGTTTTTGAGGCATGATTCAGTCAACAGATTTGCGCAGCTTTACATCTCTGGATTTCCATAGTCGTTCAACATTGTATGATCAAGTGGAGCAATTGATTGCTGGAAACCTTGAAGTGTTAAAGCCACTTGACATGGTTATGCATTTCTTAAACGACGTGTTTTCCCATAATTCTATTCCGAATGTTTCGGCTATGTCAATGCAGCGCGTTGCTTCTTTATCTGATCATGGTGGTTTGTGGCTTGTCGATTCTGGGAGAGAGGTTATATCTGTTGCTGTGGTAGCTCAGATTAGTCCATATGCAGATGATTTGAAATGTGGTGAATATCTTGATATGAACGTGTATAATCAAGAGGTATGTTATGAATTTGATGGCCAATAAAATAATGTTGATGTGTTTGCTTCAGATCAATCTGGATTCACTTCGAAGAGCTTCTGCTCGTTTGTTTTTCAATCAAGTGTCTTCATCTGAGGAATTCTCGGACGAAATTGCAAACATATATACTGCGCATAGTTCTCGGTTTCAAAAGTTGTTGAACGTGCTGCAAGAAGTTACTATGCAGTATCTTGATTCGGTGAAGGCTATTGATGGTGAGGGTCTGTGTAAATTTTATGAACATTATATTGACAGATGTTATAGAGAAGTTATATCCTCAGCAAAGTATCAGCATGAGTACATTTGTTGATCTGCATGATTTTGGTCACTACGGTTTGCGTGCCAAAACCACAAATATATTTCACAATGTTCCTGGACGAAGGACTAGGCAATCGACTGCCATGATGAATATTCGTGGACAATTACCAGATCCAAGTTGGTGATTCCTTTATTTTATTACAAAGTTATTTTTTATGTGTATACCAGGGAAGTTAAAATCATCTGAGAAGGAAAAGAATCTTAAAGCACTGATTACTGACAAGGATGTTAGTGGTATGTGCTTTGTGTTGATTTAATCATGATGGTTTTATTTTATCTGTTTACAGAAGTGGACATAAGGGAAAGGTTGTTAGGTCATTGGCCGGATTCGGAAGGAGTTATTAGGTCTCTTGCAGAACGACACAATTTATCCTCTGTTCGCATGCACATACCTGATGTGTACGATTCACAGGGGGCATTGGTGCATCCCATGGATTATGATCAGGTTCTTACATGTGGCCGCATTGTTTCAGTCGAATTTAACTTTCATCTGTGAGTGGATTGAAACATATGAAAGTAATGCTTGTTTTGACAACTAGTTTAGTTGGGATATCACTAAGGGAAGTAATGGGAAAGCAGTGAATAAACCAAATCATATTTGTTCGAACATTATCCACAAACTTCGTGTGTTGCCAGAAGATGAAGATGATATGCGACTTTTATTTCATACCGAGGCACTTAAACGGGCCGATGATATTGATCGTCTTGCTGAAGAAAATCGATTAGCAGAGGAAGCTCGGGAGTTGTCTCGACGAGAAGAAGTTCTTCGTTTGGAACAAAGTATGGCGAAAGCAAAGTCCTTAGCTGATACAAAGAAAAAGCGCTTGGACGAATTGCGTGTTAAAACGACGAAGAATTCTTCTACAACGTCGTTGGCTAAACGGGGTGCGGGTTCATTGCCTAGTGGTAGTTTGAGGAAATCAAAACGTCTAGAGTTGAAGAAAGGAGTAGTTGATATGGATGGTGAAGAAGAGGAAACCACTGAAGAAATGTTTGTTGATTTGAGTTGAAGGAAGAGTGCAAGGATGTTCATGGAGTTTTGGTGAAAGAAGGAAATTAAGAGCAAGGAGTAATTGAAATTTTGTTTTGTAAAAGTGATAGTTTCAAAATTGTAGTTGTATAGATTTTTATGTGACAATATTAGGAGCTGAATTTGTTTGGTAGAAACTATTCAAGAATCATGATCTTTGTCTGCAGTTCATATGAGTTAGAATGAGTGAAATGACATTAACTCTAAGCATGGTGCTAAGTTGTTTGGAATTGATTGATGACTTTACAAATTTCATATCTTCGTAGTAAATAGAGCAGAAGGTAGAGTGTAGATTGACTATCATGTAATTGTTATGGTCGGTGTGGCAATTTTTGGTTTATTTTGTGGTGCAGAGAAGAGGTAGAGATGTTGTAGGTGAGATTTTGTCAGACTGGAATGTGTGACAATGGATCTGTCTCCATGAGCATGTGCAAAATATTTATCTTTGGTTGATCATCTAAGAGCAGCTCAGAGCGCTTTCCAACCACCAAAGCAGCCAGAGCAACTGGAAAATCTTGCTTTCGGTGCTTTTGATGCTGGAGAGCACTATTCAGCCAGTAACATTGCTCTGTTTGGGAGGAGAGATGTGTTGCATCTGAGACTGTCGTTGCAGTAGTTATATGAGGGGCAATTGTCAATTCCTTTGAGGGTGTTTTAGAGCAGGAAGAAATGATTGACTACAATGACATTAATAGCTTGAGGGAGAGCATCTGTTTAGTCAGAGTCTTTGTTGTTGTTGTTAGTAAAAGCTGGTTGCGTGCGTCAACTCCCAAATTCCTAGGCTTACTTGAGGGACCAGCAGAGGTTCAGGAGGTACTACATAGTTTTAAGTCTTCTGGTATTTCGACCATGTGTGGACGTTGCCTTGGTCCTAGGTCACACTGTTGATTTCCCCTGGTGTCTTCTGGCCCTGGTACTCCTTGCGCAGGGGCTCTAAAGCAGGTTATTCTCAAATGCCAGGAACCTATTCTCATAAACCCGGATCAAGTTCAAGGTCTCCCGATCTACTATCAAAGAATTCGAGGTGAATTTTCTCGGTTCCTTTTTCACGGATTGAGCTATCATCACTGTAGCTGTCTCAGTCCATTTGAAGTGATCCCAGACAACTTACTATGTGTTGATAACTTCTTATGTCCATATTCACGTATTGACTCAAGTCCGTTCCAGCTGTCTCTTCTACCTTCTCTTCAATTTTGGATGATATTGATCAGATCTTCAGAAGAGATACTTTCGGTCATCGGTCTCCACGTTATTCGATGTTTCCCTACGGTACATCATAGTTTATTCCTGTCAGTTTTCAATTGCTTCAACGTACACAGTCCACCTCTTTTTTTTTGAGTCAACATCGAAAGGACATTTGTCGGTCAACTCTGTAGTGGCGGCAGCAAAGTCGTCTGCTAGTTATTGCCGAGAACTTCTACACTAGTGACTAGATACGACGCGAGCCTCCAAGACCGAGATAACAGAATGTCGTACTGATCGGGATGGAGGTGAAGCTTGATCTGGTATGTATTATTTCTGTTATCTTGAAGTGACTAAGTGACTGACGCGGTTTTTGCGGCTGAAAAAGAATAGATAAGACAAAATTCCTGCTTTCGATTACACGTGTGAGTTGATGATGTTTTTTTTCCTCTCTGTTCTCCTACTAGCCTGACTCGAGTCTGATGAGCGGCTTTGATAATACAACCAAAAGTGTGTACAGATTTTCATGGTCCATGCTGTCCGAAAAAAAATGGTCGTTCCTGCTCTCGGGCTGTGGGAGCTGTCAGCGATTGCCCGTTCTCCGATGTTCATCATTCGAAGTTTCAAGATATCAGCTCTCGACCGAGACGTGCCATTCATTCGAGATAGCGTTATGGCACATACTATTCGCTTTCTTTGAATGTGGTTAGGCGACGTTGACAATGACTGTGATGCTTTGTAACGGCATAGATTTTAGATGTTGTCTTCTAAGGCCCCAGGAACTCGAAGCGTTTTACATAATGATTGAGAGGTGTTGAGGCGTAGTAGGAATAAGGCTGAAGAAGGGCCGGTGTTATACGTACGCCGTCATTTCCGAGGTCTCTTTTATCAAGGAACTTTTTGCTTGTCTTCTGTTTGGTTCTTCCTCTTTTTCTTCCTCCCGAACCTGTTGAAAGTGGCGTCTCCCAACCAAGTCCACTCTCAACCACAGGCGCACCCTGTCCATCCCTTTCATTCAAACTCTGCGTCCGATGCCCAGTCATACTCTCTTTCACACTCGCTTACGATTCTGAACAACGACTACGATGCGTTTGACGCTCTCCTGCATAATATATATGAAAATACGCTGCAGGATAATTGGTTCAAACCGGCTGGTGATACGGATTGCACTGGTGTTTGTTTACGTGTAGATTCAACGTCCTTCCGGTGCTTTCCATACGAGAATCCCAAACTCATTCCCTTCAAGGAAGGCGTTCCTCGCCTCAACGTTGAAGTGGCTGTCAAGATTCGCAGTGCTAGTGTTCATGCTGCTTTGTCTCGTTCACCGCCTACGGCGAGGGAGATTCTCATCGAATCAAACACGCGCATTTAAATTTTTCCCGACGTCAGCGCTTTGGGCGATGCAGAGAGGGAACAATGCGCTGCCTTCATTCGCTTGGACCATACCCTCGTGGTCTGGGCATTTTTGGTGGATCAAGTAATTCCATTGTGGACTGAGTTCGAGGAGAAGCTAATCAAGTACATTTGGCGCATTAGAAGTACTCCGAGGAGGGAAAGTAATACTCCAGGCTGCTTTGATCCAACTGGATCACTTGTGATGCACACCGGCAGCTTGCCGGATCTCCCTTCGACTGTGATTTTGGCTTTAGCGCTGCGAGTGAGCAGGATCAGAAGGAGAAGGTTGTACAGCCTAAAAAGGTGTCAAAAAAGACTAAGAAGAGCTCATTCTGGTCGTTTCTCTCATGGTGGAAACTGCAGCCACCTGCCCCTGCTCAGTCAGAGAAAGGTATGTCCTTCGAGTACTACGATCGTAGATCTGTAATGTATGTCAAAATCTGACATAGTTCTCAGATGCCTCCACTCTTGAAGAAGGCTCTGACATTGGTCCCGAACCCCGTCAAGTTGTCCTCCTCGGTCCTTTTTACGCAGGTTGCGGTGTTGCATTGACCATGTATTTCGCTGCAGCTGGTATTTCGGACCTCATCGAGGAATGGGTGTGTCATAAAGTACGCAGCCCCTATCATTTTCCTTTTCTCACCGTCTCGACGCCTTTACTTGTACGATCCATCATCCCATCACTGTCAAACCCCCATCGATTACTGATCCATCGATTACTGATCCACCTGACCCATCTTCTCCTTCTACTGGCTTCCGCCACCTTCCTTGTTCCTAAACTGTACAGTATTACATCGTTGTTTCTCGCAGACCGGATTATGTATATATAGCCAACCCTCCACAGCCTGGTCCCTTATCTTGACCTCTCTGTCATTATCTGGGACCAGGTATGTGCTTACTTATTATTACCTATAACTACGATACTCAATATATCTCTGTCATTATCTGGGACCAGCCTGCCGCCGTTCTGCCTAGTCGCTCCGCCTTGTTGCCTTGTTCAGTTGCTCCGCCTCGCCGTTCTGCTCAGTCGCTCCGCTTTCCCGCTCCGTTAGTCACTCCGCCTCTGCCGCTTCGTGACATTAGGTCAAGATCCATTACTGCACTGACAGCCTACCGATAAGGTTGTCCTTGCAGGGTCTATAGACACCACGTCTTCCCCAGTTCCGCCCGACTCTGAAACACCTGTTGCCAGTATAGACTGCTCCGCACTCCCGCACGCACTTGACCCCAGAGACCAAGCTCACGCCCATAACAACGACGATACTTGGCGTGATTGCCAGTCCCAACCTTGCCCCAACGCCCTTTCGAACTCAATCCGAGAGCCACTCACTGTGAGCAATATAACCTTCCTGCCGATTCCTCAGCCCCGATTGCCTACTCCCATCATGTCGACTCCTATCCCGCCTGCCCCAAACACCTCTGCGGAGGATCTCATGACTCAGCTCATCAGACAAGTAGCTAACCTTGCTACAGCTATGGAGGAACGCTCATCCTCTAAGTCAAGCATGAACAAACCCGAGGTTTTCAAGGGTAAAGATGGCGCTGAAGCCCGTCGCTTCATGGCTCAGTTCCAGAATTGGGCGTCAGAACAACCAGATCTCGCCAAAAGCCAAGTAAAGCTCATCAAGTCCGCCTTGGGCTTCTTCACAGAAAGTGCCGGAGATTGGGCAACTCCCCATCTGCTACATTTCAATGCAGAAAATCCCCCTTTCGGAGGAAATTGGGAGGCGTTTCTGAAGGAATTTAGCCAACGGTTTGAACCAATGGACCCAGGTATGGAAGCCCGTAGCGAGATCAAGAATCTCAGGCAAAGTAAAGGACAGACAGTTGCGGAATTTGCTCAGAAGTTCAAGGATATCGGAGATCGGACTGAAATGTCTGATATTGACTTGCGGGAACGTTTCTTCACTGCATTACTCCCAGAGATCCGACAACACCTCATCACCGTAAACATTGCCCAAGGAATTGCTCCGACTCTGAAGGAGGCAATCAAACGGGCCATATCAGTGGATGTCTACCTGCACGATCCCACCATGACTGGCCGGAACTCTGGATATCCTCCCACGCATACCGCTCATACTACCCCTGTCGACCCCCACGCTATGGACATTGATGCAACCCACACCAGTAATGGGAATACTAGGGAGGCATTCCTAGCTCGCATGCGAGGACGATGCTTCGGCTGCGGTGCCCAAGGTCATGTCAAGCAAAACTGCCCACACCGAGAAACCACCTGCCGCTACTGTGGACGCCGAGGACATCTGGAAGCAGTCTGCCAAGACAAATTCATGGGACTCGGACGAGACCGAGGCCGACGCCAGCAACCTCGACGCCAACAGATATCTGCTACGGGACCTGCGCCATTCTCCCTATTCCCAAACGAATCCGTCCAAATCGCGTCCTCGACCCCAACATCTGCTCCTGCACCTGTAGCTGCTACTCCGAGCCCTCCTAACCAGGACTTTTCCAATCAGATTGGTCAAATAAGGGAATTACTTGATCGTGCTAACGCTATGTCCTCCTCGTCCTCTGGCTTTCAACAGGGTTTTTAAAGAGGGTACCCGCTTCGGCTGCACCGAGAGTACCCCGTAATCAGTTTGTTATGTTCGCTACTTCTTCGTATGACTCGCACCCATCATGTACAATATCGTCGATCCGGGAATTAAACTCCACTTCCCCACATTTCCGAATTCATGCGAGACTAAGAGGAAGGAATCATAGTATAACAACTGCAGCCATGGTAGACTGTGGAGCTACCGCCCTGTTTTTAAACCAAGACTTTGCCACCCGGAACCACGTAAAATGTGCACCCCTCCATAAACCAATCGACGTTTTTAATATCGATGGAACACCTAACCGAGCTGGACGGATAACCCATTTTGCACGTCTAGCACTCACAGTGGATAATCAAGAGCGATGGATGGACTTTCTGATCACCAACCTAGGGGGTGAAGACATCATCCTTGGACTCCCCTGGCTACGAAAGGTAAACCCGGAGATTGATTGGGAGAAAGGACGACTCTCAGTAAAGCCTCCTCGAGTAACGATAGAAGAAGTCCCAGATGAGGAGATCTCGTACTCTCATCTAGCCGCCACTCACACAGAAAGCCCGATCCTCGAACTCCCGGAACCGGAATCTCCCGCAGAAAACCCCCACATTGAGGTGCCACCAGAAGCGACCCCTGAACAGAGCGAATCAGTAGCAGTTGAAGAACTACCAATACACCGAATTCGAGCCAATCATAAAACTCGCCGCGCATGGGTAAAAGCAGGAATTCTAGAGGAACAGACAGAGGAAGTCTGGTGCGCCGCAGGATTCACTTACTCCCAGCAGCTAGCAGAGGAAGCCAACCGAGACAAACCCGTTAAAACCTTCGAAGAAATGGTCCCTGAGCAGTATCGTGATTTCAAGAAGGTTTTCTCAGAATCCGCCTCCGAACGATTACCTGCCCACCAACCTTGGGACCATGCAATTGATCTCGTACCTGGAGCACCGGCAACCATGCGTACCAAGATTTATCCCATGTCCCTAAACGAGCAGGAGGAGTTGGATCGGTTCCTAGCAGAAAACCTACGGAAAGGCTATATCGTCCCCTCAAAATCACCAATCTCATCACCGGTCTTCTTCGTAAAGAAGAAGGATGGGAAACTCCGTTTTGTACAAGATTACCGGAAACTGAACGAGTACACTGTGAAGAACCGATACCCTCTCCCATTAGTTGCTGACATCATTAGCCGGCTTCAGGGAGCAAGATACTTCACGAAGTTTGATGTCCGCTGGGGTTATAATAACATACGGATTAAGAAGGGGCATGAATGGAAAGGCGCGTTTGCAACAACCCGAGGCTTGTTCGAGCCTAAGGTTATGTTCTTTGGTCTCACAAATTCCCCTGCCACGTTCCAAGCACTTATGAATGCTATATTTGCTGATCTCATTGCAGCCGGCAAGGTGGCAGTCTACCTAGATGACATCCTTATCTTCAGTAACGATCTCGAGGAACACCGACGAACGGTACGAGAAGTATTAACTCGGTTAGAAAAGCACGACCTCTACCTACGACCCGAAAAATGCGAATTTGAACAACAACAGATTGAATACCTCGGACTCATCATCTCAGAAGGGGAGGTGAGAATGGATCCGGTAAAAGTAGCGGCTGTTCGCGACTGGCCAGTCCCTACTAATCTTCGGGAACTACGAGGGTTCTTGGGATTTGCAAACTTCTACCGACGCTTTATCCGGAACTTCGCCAAAATAGCACGACCTTTGAACGACCTGACGAAGAAAGACACCAGCTTTACCTGGACCGACACTCGACAGAACGCATTCGACACCCTTCGAGAAGCCTTCATCTCCGCACCGGTCCTTGCTCTATGGACACCAGACAGGCCTACTCGAATTGAGGTAGACGCATCAGGCTTTGCCACGGGAGGTGCCCTTATGCAGAAGCAAGACGACGGCCAATGGCATCCGGTAGCCTTCAGATCGGCATCCATGCAGCCAGCGGAACGGAACTACGAAATCTACGATCGAGAGATGCTTGCTATCATTGAAGCACTGAAGGATTGGAGGAACTTTCTAGAAGGACTCCCTCAACCATTCGACATCATTACGGACCATTCGAACCTCGAATTCTGGCGCACTGCACAAGACCTCACCCGCCGACAAGCCCGATGGGCCCTCTATCTGTCACGGTTTGACTTTCATATGATCCACCGCCCTGGCAGAGTAAACACCCAAGCTGATGCTCTCTCCCGCATGGCAGTTCATCATGTATCGGACAGTGATGATAACCGGCAACAGACAGTCCTTAAACCTGGCCACTTTGTAAAAATTGCAGCTTCGATCCTACAGAACCCCTTAGAGGATCGTATCCGGAAAGCCTCAGAACGGGAAGCACAGGTATTGGAGGGTCTCAAAACAGTCAAAGAGCACGGACTACAGCGCTTGGCCAATGGGATAGCCGAATGGGAAGAGGACAATGGGTTGGTCTACTACCGAGGTCGAGTATACGTACCAGCAAACGACGACCTACGCACTGAGGTACTCCGTCAATGCCATGACCATCCAACTGCAGGACACCCCGGACTACATGGGACACTCGACTTGGTCAGTACTCATTTCTGGTGGCCCACATTGCGCTCTTTTGTGGAAAAATACGTTGAAGGATGCGAGGTTTGTGCCCGTAAGAAGATCCAGCGACACCCACGGGCCGTAACTCAGCCATTAGATGTACCATCCGGTCTATGGGAAGAGGTAGGGGTTGACCTGATAACACAGCTACCTAACTCCCAAGGCTACGATGCTGTCTTGGTTTGCACAGACCTGTATGGAAAACAAATTCACGCTATTCCTTGCACCAGCTCCATCACAGCCGAAGGCGTTGCCGATATTTACTACCGAGAGATCTTCCGTCTCCATGGTCTTCCTCTTCACTTTAAATCCGACCGCGGACCCCAGTTTGCAGCTAAACTCATGCGATCCCTTCTCGCTAGGCTAGGAATTAAATCAGATCTAACCTCCGGATACCGTCCTCAGTCCAATGGCCAAACCGAACGAGCAAATCAGGAAGTAGAGAAATACATCCGCCTCTATGTGGGACGACGACAAGATGACTGGGCAGAGCACCTACCCATGGCGGAGTTCGTGATTAACTCACGGACTCATTCTGCTCTAGGCATGTCCCCGTTCGAGCTAACCTACGGCTATCTTCCCCTGTTCAATATCCCAGTGGGCCAACGCAGTGGTATTCCAGCTGTGGATGACCGTATACGGATTCTCCGAGAAGTGCGACAAGATGCCGGGGCTGCCTTACACCTAGGAAAGAAACAACAGAAGGAGGGATACGAACGCGGGAAGCGGAAAGCTCATCAATTTAAAGTTGGAGACCTAGTCTGGCTCAGTGCAGAGGACATTAACCTTCAGCTTTCCAGTGAAAAGTTAGGAGATCGACAGCTTGGCCCTTATCGCATTCTGGAGAAAATTGGCCCTTTAGACTACCGCCTTGACCTTCCCCTATCCCTAGATCGCCTCCATCCCGTCTTCCATGTTGATAAACTATACCCCTGGAAAGGTAACTCCATAAATGGCGAAATACCAACACCACCAGAGCCGGTATACTTAGAGGATGAAGATGAACCGGAATACGAAGTAGAGGAGATCTTAGACAGCCGGGTTCGATGGAAGAAGTTGGAATATTTGGTTAAGTGGAAAGGGTACGACGCAGGGCACAACTCTTGGGAACCCGCAGCCAACCTCAGTCGAGCACCAAAAATTGTTCGGGCCTTTCATAAAAAACACCCAACGGCGGCAAAGCCTTGACCATCGAGGGCAATGGTCATAAGGAGGGGGGTAATGTCATAAAGTACGCAGCCCCTATCATTTTCCTTTTCTCACCGTCTCGACGCCTTTACTTGTACGATCCATCATCCCATCACTGTCAAACCCCCATCGATTACTGATCCATCGATTACTGATCCACCTGACCCATCTTCTCCTTCTACTGGCTTCCGCCACCTTCCTTGTTCCTAAACTGTACAGTATTACATCGTTGTTTCTCGCAGACCGGATTATGTATATATAGCCAACCCTCCACAGCCTGGTCCCTTATCTTGACCTCTCTGTCATTATCTGGGACCAGGTATGTGCTTACTTATTATTACCTATAACTACGATACTCAATATATCTCTGTCATTATCTGGGACCAGCCTGCCGCCGTTCTGCTTAGTCGCTCCGCCTTGTTGCCTTGTTCAGTTGCTCCGCCTCGCCGTTCTGCTCAGTCGCTCCGCTTTCCCGCTCCGTTAGTCACTCCGCCTCTGCCGCTTCGTGACAGGGTGTTGGATGGTGATACACGTCGGTTTGGACTAGTTGTGGTGTTGCCTATAGTTGCCGCCGTCAGCATAGTGAGTAATGTGTATATTTCTCAATGCGAAGTGTTTCAGATGAAGTTGCTTTTCCCAGTTTTTTTGTATACAATTTATGGAAAATCTTTCTCTCGTTCTTGGACCGGTAGCACAATATCATGAAAACAGTGCCTACTACTCTGCTCAATGTCCAAAGCCGAACGCCAAGATCGATGGTGCCGCTAGATGGAGTGAGACTGTTGAACAAATTGTTGTCAGGAACAGCAGCGAAAATGGGACTGAAGGTGATTTAAAAGAGGTGGAACGGGAACTTCAGATAGAAGTCCGGGTCGGTGGGCTTCCTCATATCATGATTCAGTGCCCTGTTTACAAGGAGAGCTTGGAATTGACGATGTATGTATTCTGGATATTTTCTTCTTTTGTGCTTAAGCTGATTCGCTACTAGTGCTCCTTCGGTATACTCAATCAAGAAAGCCATGCAAACGTATGATCGGTAGGGGGGAACCAGTTCTATCTTTATTTGTGATGATGGTCTGCAAATAATTCCGGAGGAGGATAAATAGAAAAGGTATGATTTATATAAGCTTTTCCCATTTGCTGACTACTCCCTTACCTTACCTTACAGACTGGAGTTCTACGCCAACCACAATATCGGCTGGGTCGCATGTCCCCGTCACTCTTCTGGTCCAGGTGGTTTCAAACGTGCGGGTAAATTGAAAAAAGTGAGTAAGATGAATTACGGACTCGCTCTGAGTATTGTCATGGAACAACACGCAAAACTCATCGGCGATGCTTCTAGTGTCAACAACTCCACATTCTCTTCCAGTGATCGTTGCGAAACCAGCAGACCGAACATCAGCGCTAGCAGTCCTTGTACCTCTTTTCAACCCCATTTTGAAAGCATCGAGTCACTCGAGGAACGAGCACTGCAGCTTGCCATCGAGCAGATCTACCAATAGTCTGGTACGGTGAAGAAGGTCATCGATGAGTCGGGCAAGGAGACCGAGGAAGTGGTTTATCATCGTCCATGGGCTGGAGGAACTCGGAGTTTGCGCGTTGGAGAGATTATTTTAATCATTGATGCGGATACTGTTGTGCCAGAGAACTGTTTCCGAGATGCCGCATGGGAAATGGGTGAAGATGGAGGATAGGAGGTTGTCATTAATCAGCATGAGAGTGGTGAGTCCAACCTCTAGCTTGGATCTTCTATATCAGGTCGATTTACTCTTTCCACTTAGACGTCATGCAAGTCGCACGCTATTACTTTGAGAATGGTATCACTCGTTTCACACGGAGGATTCATAAGTAAACTCGTCATTTTTACTGGCTCATTCGATGTCTTACAAGCCTATCTTTGTGTTTTCTGCAGATGTATCTCATACGGGTGTGCGAACGGAGAAGTCGCGCCATTCGTTGGTCATAACGTATTCCTGCAATGGAAGGCCGTTCAGGATACTAGCGTAAGTTTGACTTCTCACGTATTATGCAGGATTTCGACGCCTTATCTGATGTTCTATTTTATTGTAGTTCATTGATCCCGCTGACGGTCGACGGAAGATGTGGTCTGAAGCAAACATTTCAGAGGATTTCGATTTTGCCCTTAGGCTGTTGCTGACAGGTTATACGTTGCGATGGGCGAGATACTCGCAGGGTGGTTTCGAAGGGGGTGTGAGTTTGACTATGGTAGATGAATTAGCGAGGTGGCAGAAATACGTTTATGGTGCGTGTTCATCATCCATTCACGTTCAAGCTGTTGATTTAATTGGTTCTTATAGGTTGTGATGAGATCATCTTCAACCAACTCATCAAGTGGTGGAGACACGGACGTATCAGTAAACAACTTCGAGAATTCATGCAGTCTGCTGCGCCTGTTCATTACAAGATAGGCGAGTCACTACGTCTTTTGTTGTCTGTGTCACTTGCCAGATAAGTAATGCAAATATATGGTGTACACATAGGCATGAGTAGTTGCATGTTCTCGTATTGTAAGTATCCAAATTTTTGCACAAATTTTTGCACAGGCTCAACGTTGATCCCTTCTCCTTACTATTGTCTGTAGATGGTATCGTTGCCGCTACCATTGGGTCGATTCTGAATTACCTTCTGCTCGGCCTTGGCCCCGACCTCGACCGGTTCTATTTGCATTCGTTCGAAATTCTCCTTGCCTGTGTGGTGGTGTTCCCTTCCCTGGGAAACCTCGGTTTCACCATGTTGGAATATCGTCTCGGACATCGAAGTATTTGGAGCAGTGCCGTGGAGAATCTGAGATGGGTTCCGTTCTTGTGAGTGTTCTAGTGACCATGCAGTGTTTAGAAGTTGATGAAACACAGGCTGTTTTTCTTTGGAGGTTTGAGTACCCATCTTTCGACTGCTATGTTGGTGCATCTCTTCTCGTATGATATGTATGTTCAAAATCTGTATCATTCTTTCTGACCACATTGTATATTGATGATCGGGTGGCCTTCTTTGCGTAGGACTTGGGGCTCCACAGGAAAGGAAGTCGAGAAATCGACGTTTTGGATTGAAGTGCCTCGTATCATCAAGAACTTCAAGCTTTCTATCATCATTTGCCTTCTGCTTATTGCAATGATGGTAGTGTTCACCACAGACGCGGTTCCCTTTGCTTGGCAGATTCTTGGGTGGGACTGGGCGTTGATCATACCGCTCAGCTTGGTTGTTGGATGTCACCTATTCCTACCGGTGCGTATTTAGGAGTCGGCAGGGTATATAATTATTGATCTTTCTTTTATACACAGATTGTTTTGAACCTTTGGTTGATGAAGTTCTCCTACCAGTTATATGAAATGGTACATGGTTGGCCACACATTCGTTGTAGATTTTGTAACGTCCTAGAATCTCTCTTTGTAAACAGATTCCATTCTTTTGCCATTCATTGGTTATTGCAATTGTTCTACAGACATGTGGACGTTATTTTTCGAGGACTTTGGAGCTTCAGAATCGATCACATACTTTGTCTCGTACATATATTTATAGTACATTCACAAGACATTACTCAGTCAATAAATTACCTCTAACCCCCCTAGCATAAGAAGATGAGAAATGATATTGAGTTGACTTGAATTCTTTGTCATGATAGCAGACCTCAGCATTGTGCCCAGCAACCTTTGCTGTACTTGCAAATTGGTCTTTTGATATGCCCATGTTGGGACTGCCATGTTCATTCCTGCCAAATGTCAACCTGAATGAATGACTGAAATTGCCAATAGAATACCGTAGGCGAGCGTAGAGAAAGCCTGTACATAGATAACCTATCAGCGCTTCAGCCGTTGATGGGGGACTGACTGAGCAGTCTCGGTGATGCGTCAGTTGGGAGTTCATCCTTTCATCCTTCAACAATCTCAAAGACAATGGTGCAAGTACCACACCTGCATAATGATCATCGGTCATCCCTGGAATCGGTTGTAGAAAGACAGATTGACTGACTATACACTATACTGCATACTTTATCATATTAAACTTTATGTTTTTCCTTCTATATCCTTTGCTTACTATATTGAGGATACATGACTTAGCTACCTACCCTTATGTACTAGCCACTCGTCGTATATCGTATCGATCCGCACCCACACCGTCGACTCGTGTTATATAGTGTTCAACTCTCGGAGTGAGTATCTGGTACGCAAACACGATATGCATACTTATGACGATCGTGTACAATAAACTTTTCTTTCCTTTCCAGGTGTACACCCCATCAATGTGAATTGCACCAATCCTCGACCCGCAGGATCAAATCGGCTTTTTCCCTGACGTCGAAAGATTTTGGCTTCGACAGAATGCCTTGGACGAGGTTTACTGGGTGAAGGTAGTACGACTGGGAATAGATCTTACCTTTAACTGATCAACCTTCAACTGGAGAAAAGTAAAGGCTTAAAGTCACACATGAGAAAGATAGTAAGGTTGGACTGACCTTCATTAGTGAGCCCGTTTCAAACCTGGTCTTGATCTCCGCCACGTCAATACCGTCGTTAGATGTGTCTTCCTATATAAGCAGGAGCATGAGATAAAGTAATTACCTACCTGGACTAAGATATTGTAATACATACTGATTTTCGTTTTGAACCAGTAACGGGAACGACCAAAGTCGCGCTATGGTCATTAGCCAGTTCAACTTTCCATTCTTTCAAGAGTTTCCCCGCTTTCTGTGCATCGGTAAGTTGAAGCACATTGATAAATAACAAATAGTCGCTTACAGCGTGGATAAGGTCAACATTCGGTTCAGTTAAATCTTCAAAAGCATCTGGGTTAAACTCTTCACGATGCACTCGCTTCTAGTTGATCATAGGGAAAGGTTAAGGCTGTTATCGCATATTTGTGAGGCTCAAGATGCTTTTTCAATCATGGGACATACCGGGATTGGGATAGGAATCTGGTACATAACCAGATTTGATTGTCGTCTTGTTTATCCAAGCCCGAGCCTTGTCCTTCAATTCATCCGAAGCTAGAAATATTAGAAGAAACTTCAGTATAGAAAGAGCATGAACACACCAATGTAGCCTTCATCTACAGGTGCAGAGCGAATGTCGTCTGCAAAGGGTAAGCGAATGATATGGAATCCAGCGGGCTCCATCTCATCTACATCTTCTTCCTGTGAAAAAGAACTCAGACTACACCTAGGCGAGTAGTCGATTCTCAATACCTGAGGAAGTACTGCGTAGATTGTTGGGGTAGGATTTCGTCGTAAAACTTCTCTCGCTAGACCTACCACCTTCTTCTTGATCATTGATTTTAAGAGAGCACTAAAGGTGCGTTTGGAAGCAGCGCAAGTCAGAAGTCAAAGAACACGTCGGCCGTGTCAGATGGGAGATGTCTGAGAAGGAACCATGTCCATCATACATTTTCTTCAGGGTATAAGAAGAGCGTTAATGCTTGACATTATCCTCGAACTTGATCGTGTCACGTGGTTTAAAACCCAAGAGTTTCAAGCCTACCGGGAAGGATATCGGTCGGGATTGGCTTGAGTACGCTTCAAAGGCATGACTCACCAGGTTTCAACCCGAATGTACGGAAGGATCTCATCTCATCTGCAGTGTAAAACGGCTGGGACAATATTCATGTTCATATCACAGGATAGCGGGGTAAGAGAGAATACTTGCCCGTTGGCCAGATTTTATGACCTCAGTTGCTGCCATACTATCGTCTTTGGCATCGTTGTCATTGCTTGGAGCGGCTCCAACTACTGCCATTGGATTTATCGACTTCGAGTTCCGGATCCTAACATCGACTTTTGAACACAGAAATTGGGATTATCAAAAAATATAGATCCTCACTTCGTCGGGTCGAGTTGTCCTGTTTTGACTGTTGTCGCCTCCAATCGGTCTCCCAAGTCCACGAAATATTTGTATTCCCCTTTTTTCTGTTCCGTCACAAGGCCGTAATTTCGACAATAATCAGAATATTGACGGAAACTAACGAGTGGCAACGCTCACCACTTCACACCGATGGTAAGCCCATTAGCTGATTCATTGAAGAGCGCCCGCTTTGCCACTTCGCGGAACTACATTTGAGAAAGAAGGTCTTCGATTGTGGATATGGATATGGACTGGTTGAGGATGGAGGGGTCTGAGTCGAGATCATCAGTAAATGCATTTGTTTGCAACACAGACTGAGAACGAAGTCATTTGATTTCGCTACTTGCAGATCACTAGGCAGCTCACAGAATAGAACTTGGTCACGTCGAAACGCCTGTCTTCGCTTGAATAAAGAATGGCTCTACAATAACTCCCGCCTGTGCTAGATCCTGCCAATAAATACGTTCATTACTTCGCGATAATGCTTCATTCAAAGATGAAAAGAATAGCTCTCACCTCAAGAGTCATTTGTGCAGAGATTTTCAGCTGCTTGGATGAAGGGTGAGGATCGTCTTCGTCAGTGATCAAAAAGACGCGTTTTGTGACCGTTTTGGGGGCACTAAGAAGCGGTGATTAGCATTTCACGTGGAAAGACTTTTCGGAGCGCACCCGTCACGAATTACCCAATTGCAGCTGGTGAAAACATCCCCCATAGCGACACGAGAATCGCAGGGGGGAATTGTTTCTGTATCTCATCAGAATACTCTTGTGCGGCTGTAACTTTTGTCAGATTATCCAATTGAAAACTCTTGTTGATAGTTCTCGCCGTTGAGAAGCTGGATCAATTCTTGAATTGTTGGCACAGAGATGGGACCAATAGGTTGATACAGAAACATGTTCTTTTTTATTTCAGAGCCTTGCGTACGCGGTGTATCTGGATTTCGAGTCTTTTATAGCTATATGAGGAAGGTTCTTTGTAAATCCAAGGTGCCGGTATTCACCGTGTTAAACAACAAGACGCCAAATGAATCACTCGGGCCTGTAACAACTTTGCGCTTCTGAAGATTTATTGCACTGTTTAGCGCAGCATACAGATGACTTGTCATCTTGGTCTCGTCTTCAGGATCCGGTCAAAGAGCAAGCATCGAGGGAGAACAGTCGATGCACAACAGCATCAGGTCCTTGTTGGCGTCGAAGAACTGTGGCGAAACATCAATATTACAGTTCCCTGCAGACCAGAGCATCGTAGCTTACTGCAACATCCTGTCGTTCGTCTTCTTCATCTTCGTCCACCCGATTCCAGTCATCGTATGGTGTCATTAATACGTGAGTAGAGTAAGAGGAAGGGAAGGTGACTCATGATCAACGCGCGTGAAAAGCACGTGTCACCGCACAGACCTCCTTTGACTCCTACACCCACAACATGCAAACCATGACAAGTATTCCACGGAATCCGTTACGAAGGATCATCCTTCCAGATATTCATTCCCTTCAGCTGCCAACGAAGAAAAATTTCGACGAAGAAGACGTCGAAATTTGGCGGCGGACTCAAGGATTCCGAGATCTAATCATATTTCTACGGAGACTGAACGAAGCTGTGGTTGGAATTACAATTCCATGGAGCTCTAAATTTCGTAGACAAGTACATAAGAAGTTTTCCCTTATGGTTCTCATCTTGACTCATATGCTACTTTGAATAGGCTGTATTGAGCATGGTAACTTTGATCGATACCCTGGATGGCTGGATAGAAGATATCTCACCCCTCAACTCCCCACAAAGGTTCGGAAACCTTGCCTTCTGAATCTGGGGCGCAAGATTGGAAGAGGTTAGCTCATCTTTAGCTTTCCATGAGTAGAATTTTCAATATTCTTGTATTGTAGCAATCAGATAGTTTGCTATCTCGACTGCTTCCGCCGGAGTATAGCTCGCTTATTCCACATATTAAGCCATACTTTTTGACTTCGTTTGGATCTTTCATCAGAATGGACTGTGGCACTGGCCATGGAATTTCCTTTGCCATATTCCTTATTTGCTTAACACTTACGCGCTTTTATGTGCCTGAAGTCGAAGAAGAACGTGAACTGGTCCTTAGAGTATTCATACGGTATCTCCGTCTTTGCTAGAGGCTTCAAGATGTTTACCGTTTAGAGCCTGCGGGGAGTCATGGCGTCTGGGGCGTAGACGATTCACATTTTTTGGATTATATCTTTGGTAGTGGTCAATTACAAGGTCCTAAGCTTCCACCTTGGTTCAAAAATACGTTTGGTTTGACACCGTTTAAAAACTCTACACCAGACAAAGATACCAGTGTCAGCAGTTTTTCACCCCCCTCTGCCGCCTACAAATCTATACTTCATGTCGATCATGCGTATTCACGAGGTCAAGCAGGGTCCTTTCCACGAGCACTCATCCCAGTTACATTCAATCGCTTTGGGCGTGCCGAACTGGGGCAAAGTCAACTCTGGCCTGTTTAAAATGTATGAGGTGAGATTTTTTAAGCTCAGATTCTTTGGACCCTTTGACACACTGTCCCTTCGAAGGCTGAAGTTCTTGGTAAAGGAGTCGTGGTATAACATATTCCTCTTGGAGGTCTTTTGCCCTGGAGCAATAAATTTTTAGACAGAACAGAAGGCCGCTCTGTGCCCTCAGAGAACAGTTCGGAGCCTGCGACACAAGCTCATCGTGACTGGACTCAAAGCACTACGAGTCGTTATAATCTGAGCGCTGATGTATTGAAATCCAATGCAGCCTTGCCGTCTTGGTCTGCTAGACTTCAACTTCCGCGGCTGCGGACTGTCAATGCTCATGCTCCAATTTGATTGCAGGAGTCAATGCCTCCAACACTCTCACCAATGAGAGGTCATGTCAGATCTGGACTTGTGGAGCATCACCTCGAAGCTGTCGTTTTCGCATGTTAACTGAGCTTCGAGGTTTCAGGGAGATCATTGCATGATAGCTACTTAGTGCTGGTATCTCGATGGAAACTCGATTGACCAGTGAAATCCTCAATTCTTTTATTTGCCTATCCTTCCGACCTTTCAATTATTTCTCAATGACAACAAATGCTTGATCCTCCGTTACTAGACATGATGGGCAATGACTACAGGTCTTGACAATACTGTGTGATATTTAGATGTAAAAGCAGTCTCCTTATTGAGACAGTTGGATCAAACAACAGCATAGAATATGTTACTTCACCTGCAATGGCAGTACATTACTGTTGTCCAATCTGGTTGGAAATTTCAATGGTATCTGAGGGTAGCATGTCATTGATTAGCTCATATAATGCTGAAGAGTATACCAGCCTTTTGGTCTGGTGGGAGCATGTCTTGATTTCTCTACTCAGAAGGGTTCTACAAAACTGTTGAGAAGTAAGCTTATAGTTCCTTGCAATTGTATTGAACTAGATCAAGTTCAAAGGCTTTTTGACAGTTTCTATTATCAACAATCAGAGCAATGAGAGTCCCATTAAACAGACAATCCCCCTCAAACTATTAATGTGATTGTTGCTAATCAGGTACATAGCAGTATTGGGCAATGACTACATAGAATATCTCACAAATACCAATTACTCACATGTGAAGATTATGAAGCAGATAAGCTTCAGAATATCTGCTCAATCATATCTTTGCTCTCAATTATTGAATCATTGTGAGTAAAACACCAGAACAAAGTTAAGTATTAGATAAAATTTCATAATAGGAGAATCAAATTGGACCTATAGACCTCCATTGTACAATATCATTGTCTGGAGCTCAGATTGTGAAGCAATATGTCTATGTGGGAGGATCTTGTAGACAATACTGTATATTTACAGATTGCACGCAACTGCATAAAGTTGCGCGGAACTACGCGGAACTGTGCGACACTACGTGGGACTGGTGCCGCACGGGTTACGGCAAAAGTTCTGTGTCCATAATGGTTATAATATGAGTTGTATAGGTAGAATCTGACAGAATTCAAAGCCAGTAAGTAACCTTCTGAATGTTGATAAGAATGGTGTAAATTTCTACACAGATGAAAAGTTTTGCAGATGTTGAGTGCAAAGATGGATTTAGAATTGAGTATTTCAAGTTGAATACAGTTAATGTCAAGGGTGAAACAAACAGGAATTTTCGGTCATCATAACATAGTAAGTGACAAAGGTAGTAGTACATGCAAGACAGATTATTCGGTGACAGTGTATACATTCACTGATTCAGCTAGATGAAACTTGCAGTGTCCAATCGTTTGCAAAGATCCATTGTTCACATCCAACATGTACAGAAATAAGAGTAGGACACTGATTTCGAAATCGCACCAACACCTCTCGTTGAATCGAAATAGCCGGTGACAGAATAAGTTGGTGCAGTTGCTGTAAATGCATACAATTCTTCAGAATTGGATCATACATTGTATCCTGTAACATCATTAGTGTTCAGTTTACATTAAGCTGGTAAAACACTGACAATATTTCTCGGCAACCAATCCCATTTCAAAGATAGTCGCTTCACACATGATATTTTTTTCATCAGGATCTCTATACTCTTGGGGTCCCAAATAGTTATATCAAGATGAAAGTTTTCCACAACCAAGTCATCAGGCAGATCTTCATCTACCCGTATGGTGTAGAAACAATGATTGACAAGATGTATATTCATGAGAAGGGTTGATTTTGATGCAATGTGTCGGATAAATCTGATAGGTCCACAGTAGTGTTCGATGTTATAGCCAAATGAGCATTGTTTGTCAGAGTTACGCATCATGCAGCCCATGCCCTTAGGCAGCGTAAGAATTCTGAGTTTGGGGAATTGTTGCAAGAAAGTGAATAAACAGCTCATAGTGTCTGAATCCAATGGTGAGGTATTTGACCAAAATGATTGAGAAGCAGACACCGATAGTTCTTCCACAGTTGTCGGTAAATTTCTGTCCATCCAAACCCATTCATTGCCAATCGTACTATGCCATGCAACAGACAACGACACAAGTCTGTCACATGAACAAATTACGTCCAAGTCCTGATTTTGGTCGTGCCAACATATCATTTCTAGACGCAATCTTCTGAGAGGAAGGTTCACGTCACTGAAGTGAGCAACACCTTCACAACAACAACGTTTGACTTCGAGATTGCGCAGATGTATTAGCAAGGAAAGACCTTTGCCAAAGTCACTCGGTAGGACGGCTCCGGCTAATACGATTTCTGTCAAGCGACTAAAACTCGAAAGCAATCCAGATGCTGTTCTCCAAGATGCAATCCATCTTTTTCTCTGTCGAAAATGGACGTAATCCAAAGCGGTATCGGATTGATGTGGTGTACCGATCTGCATAAATAATATGTCGGCAGTAACGTTCCGTTTGGATAAATCCCATGTCCTCTTTGCGAGACGTAGTTTGTCTGGACGAGGGAAATACACAGATCGGAAAACCAAATTGCCCACTATTTTTCGCATAAATTTGCAAACCAAGACTAATGGACGTAAATCAAGGTCATAGACTGTGAACATATACCACCAGATGTCTATAGGCAACCGGTAGAGTATAGAATTGAAGTCGAGCGATGTGTTGTTACGATTGAGCAATTCGACAAGCACCATGGGTAGTTAGTAGAACTGAACGAAACACTGCAATACATGTATCATATTTGAAGCCGATCGGAAGGAAGCCAACATTGCTTGAAATAGAATGATTTAGACATCAGTAACACAGATTCTCAAAACAGTTACCTGACATTGGAAAATGATGAGTAAAAAAGAGAAGAATCAAAACAGGGAAACATACAAGAAGAGCATAGTCAATACATCTAACATCATGCAGTACAATTTTGAATAGTGGAACCATATTGTCAAACAGCTTGTGAATGAAACTTAACAGTTAGAATTTTACAATGAACAGATGCAGACTGGAAAATAAAATATGAGAAATGTCAGACACATATCCCAAATGGATCATTGACACCCATAGCTTGTATTTCGAAAGGGTATCCAATAATATACGACACATGCCATATCAGTCAACCACATTGACTGATATTAACTGGAAATGGAACCTAGACAGTATGATTGATCAGACACATATCCCAAATGGATCATTGACACCCATAGCTTGTATTTCGAAAGGGTATCCAATAATATACAACACATGCCATATCAGTCAACCACATTGACTGATATTAACTGGAAATGGAACCTAGACAGTATGATTGAATTGAAACATTGTAGGCCGGCAAATACCTTTCTCAAAATGGGATTTAGTACATCATTGATTCAATCACTATTGACCGGATAAAGCCGAGACAGACCTATATGCGTCTCCTCAGATTCATACTAAACAGACACTGTAGTATAATATCCTTGAGAAGCGAGGATTGATACTACTTTTCGCTATGCCAATGTAGGATAATAATAATATCACAATAGACGTTATAGGATAAGAACAATATCACAACAACATCAGCTTTTATGGGGATCATCTTGATCTTTCATGTCTTTTGAGTAGATAGCGCATTTGCTCCTTACACTACGGTTTTCCTTTCCTTTTCTACGAGGAAGATAGCATGTATCTAAGCGTAATGTGAACAGCACGGCCCCCGGCTGTTCCTCAACGGAGCCTGTGTCGGTTAACCTACCTACCTACGTATAGGATAACAACCGTATCACAACGGACATTACAGGTTATGATTAGGTATTTCGAAATTTTGCTGTGAACAG
Organism: Lentinula edodes; assembly: GCF_021015755.1. Classification (NCBI taxonomy): domain Eukaryota; kingdom Fungi; phylum Basidiomycota; class Agaricomycetes; order Agaricales; family Omphalotaceae; genus Lentinula; species Lentinula edodes. The sequence goes on from NW_025764361.1 coordinate 64,885, forward strand.
CCAAATTTCGACTTCTATTTTTAAGGGATAGCAAAGGACGAATTAATGACGTTCACTACATGTTAAGTACCACTTCAATTTGCTGCATAAACAAGCAAGACACCATCTATTTCACCCATGTCTCAGAAAACTTTCAAACACCCACTGTACGTTTGCAAATAATTCTGTTCTTTTCACGGTATTAATCAACAATGTTTATTCAGACCGTTGGAGACGTCGGAAGCCATACTGGACTTGTTACCCTTACCGGATCTTGTTTCATTCAGCAAAACTTGTAAACAAACACGCATGGACGTTAGAAAGTACAAGGAAAGAGTATTTAGCGTTCAACATGCCTATCGAAACTTTTTAAACGTCGAAGAAATTGGAGAATTTCAAATTTTGCAGGTAACGCACATCATACCTTTCACTTCGACAAATAATGATGATTTTGCTGCTTAGAGTTCAACTGGACTATTGGTATCTGGTTCGACTGTTCTTGAATTTTTCAATCGAGAAATTTACCACGGAGATTTGGATACATTTTGCAATATTCAGCACTGCAAAATTGCTGGCGATTGGTTGATATCTCATGGCTATTCTTATCGCCCCAAAGAAGGTCAGGCTATCGATTTTGATAGCGCCTTCTCCGAGACATATGACGAAGAAAGAGCAAGTCAAACTCCACAAGATGCGGATACAGATGAATACCGATTTAATACGGTGGTTAATATCTGGAATTTTATGCGGAGCTCTTCCAAAATCCAGCTCATTGCTACTGGCGGTGCACCTTTAGAATCCATCTTTTCATTCCATTCAAGTTCGTAAACAATGTTATTCACTCCAGCTCTACATCTAAGCTAATGAATTATCAGCCTGCGTAATGAATGTCTTCACGCATCGCGCCGCGTACTGTTTCTTTTCTAAACTTACCTTGGAAGAAAAAACGACAATGTTGATCGACATCCAAGCACCTTTAAACGCTCGAGAAATGTATCCGATACAGAAATACAAAAATCGTGGATTCAACATTATGCATCATCCAGATTTTAGGCTCATTTGTGATCCGTATTCTTCGGTATCTGCTCTCGTGCCGAGATACGTTGGTGACAAACACTGTTATTGTGTACCATTTCATCAATGTAGCAGTACAACATCTGACATTGACTTCTTGGAAGTGAATAGTTGGGTAATGGGCTACACAACCAGATTCAACACCATCAAAGTTTCTGGACTTAGTATATCGGGTCTAGCTGTGGATTGTGTTTTTGCACCCCAGAATCTTGTTCAAATAAAAACACAGGTTGCGGCCATTCATAACCTTATCAGAATAGGTGCAGTCAGGTATGAATACTCTCTGCTAATCAAACAACATATTCTCATATCATTATCAGGCATGAAATAGCCATACTGGTAATTCAAACAATTCTTCGAGATTCGCATCAACGACCCATAACGGACAGCTCATTCTGGATTCAATTCCGAAAAATATTCAACTGTGTTAACAACTCTGGAATGTATGTGCACCCTGCGACTTCTCAACAATTGATTGAGTTATTTATGGTTGTACGAACTAATTTTACGGACGTAACTGTGGTTGGTGTATTTTGTCAACAATTATGTTTTATTCTGACTTCATTACCTACCAGGATGATCCGTATATTATTCATGACAAGAATAATATTGCAAAGCTAAGGTTGATCATAAACATCGGGCCCACAAAAACTCGCGTCAATCGGGCAACGTTGACTGCATGGGCACGTGCGTTTGCAGCTCATGATATACTCATTATGTTGTATCAAAAAATGTGAACTATTGCTACTGTTGTAATACTATAACAAGTATCTCATTTAGTGCATAGCGCTACAAAGTTGAGGTATGTTCAATGCTGAATTTGGCTACCTTGATCATGGATTAAGGGACTTGCTAAGCTTTGGTGTGTTTCAATCTCATCCAGACTTTGTTTTTGATCAATATCAGAATTGATCAGTGCTTTCAACTGTATTCTTGGTTAAGAGTTCAGAAACAGCTGACAGCATTGTCCACATGGGAAAGCACTCTCAGTAATTTGTTGGTATTGCAGGGAGTGAATTCAGTGCTAGATAATGCTAAAGATTGTACACTACGCAGATGATACACAAAAAAAAACATCCTCGGGCTGTCTGGGCTACAGAGAGAAATCTACCTGCTAAAACAATCCCAACAAATCATCCTCAGGCTGCTGACTCTTTCCGGCTGGCGGAACCGCAACAGAAGCAGATTGTACAACCGGAGATCCGACGTAACCTGTACTACATTATGAAAAAGTTGAGTTCATGCCCAACCCACCGAATACATCATGTGAACTAAAACAAGCATATGCAAAATCAGTAGAAACACCGAAAATTGACACTAGATTGTCCAGCCGATTAGTTGAGGTCCCTACAAGGAGCTTTGCAACTGCCAGTGTATCTGAAAGTACTTCAATTACATGAGACCATCATTAAAGTCACTAAATTCGAACACAAATTGACTGACAAGGAATAGCAGAATATGCTATGAGAAACATACAACAACTTTTCAAATGCGAATATATCTCGATCTTTAGGTTGAAGAATCTTTGTGTAAGACCTGGGTCCGAATTGGTCTTAGGGAAGGTTTTGGTATAATGGGTTTATGTTGTAGTATGCTAAGAACAGGCTGGAGCGGAGCTACGGGAACTGCAACCGAGGACAGGAATGACGTAGTAGTGGCTGGGATTGAGAGATGTGACCCTTGAAGGGGCTCCTAGAAGGACATAACGAGCAGAGGTAGAAGTGACGGAGACCAGTAGACATAGAAGCACTAAGTAGTATGAGTTGTACTAGCTAGGAACATCAATGTAGGATTGTTATAGATTTTAGTTGATGAAGGTTTCGGATGTGTGAGCTCCCGATAAGGTGTTAGCCTGGGAAAGATGTTCCGGGAAGTGGGGGTAGTGGCAGATGTCATTGAGTGGTGGAGGTAGTAACGGAAAAGTGGTACATAGTTTGACGTAAGGGGTAGCTTTGACGTTACTTAGATTGAGGTCCCAGAGCTCGAGGAGCAGTTGGGGAGCTTGAGGAGGTTTAGGGAAGGTTTGCTCACCAAGGTGGTAGACATTGGGGAGCTTGGGAACTCACTCGGATTGCTTAGACATAAAGTAAAAGCATATATTAGATTGTGTAGATGATTGTAGAGACAAAGATAAGAGTAGTGAGACAGAGATAGAGAAACTGAGAGTAAGAGAAATCCATTTAGTTAGCAGGTACAAAGGGACAGGGACTGGACCTATGCAAAAGGGTGTGTGTTCAAAATATACCAAGCTGGGGCTTGGGGACGTCGCGGTGCTACTTAAATAGGTACGGGAAGTGAACAAGAGAACATCTGGAGAACATGAGGTAGATAATTGAGGGAGGAAGGTAATTGAGATTAGTACTTAATGCAGTTGGTGGTTAGGAGAGTTTTGTATGCATGTCTTGGTGATTGTCAGGACGTTTGGGTAGGTATATCAGAGAAATGGTGGTACTGTCTTGGGGAGGTGCAGAGGTAGATAGGAAGTGTGACAATGTGTGGCTGGTACTAGGACTGGTCTGGTTGTAGCCAGGGCATGACATTACTCCCCCCTCCCTGTAACCCCTTTGCACCCTCGCAATGGGTAGGCATGTTTTCTGGGAAATCACCTGAAAATTTTTTTGTTGAAGTCCATCAGATACTTGCTTTTCCCCCTCTTCCACCACCTCAGTTTTACGGGTCAAACTCTTCTAACTGCAATGTCCTCTGTTCCTGCTCGACCCACTTCTTGCACACCCTCTCCTCTGCTACCCACTCTTACCGCTTTGGGGGAGGTACCTTTCCCGGATCCTGAATCCAATGGGGAGGTCAAAAAGGATCAGCTAGCCTTCACTCTTGAGTCACCATGTTGTCCACAGGTTCAGCTGTTTGAGACAGTCTTTAACACTGGCAAGCCGCTGTCAGGTTACTGTCAGGATGATCTGTTGTGGCTTCTTCTAGCGGAGGTAGCCTCTCCTTGTACCAATTGTTCGAAGACCCCAAGTAAATTGCAAGGTGTTGCCGAACTCCCCTTGGTGTATAAACTGTTCTGCCAAGAAGACTTGTAGTCTGGGAAAGATTCTTCGATATCGGTATTTGGCTCATTGCTGTAATCAAAATCTTGCATACAGCCGTAGATTTTTGGAGCTCCGTGGGACTCCTGCACATCAGTCAACTTGGGGTATTCCTTTGAATGTCTGGCATGAATACAACGATGCACTTCATGCACGTACTTCTTCTACTTCAACCCTCCTCGGGTTGAATATGTTGAACGAGTGGGACATGGTCATTGCTGACCAGCAAGAGTTGCAGGAGTTTCTTGCCTTGCAACAGAGTGATGCAGCTGTCGCAGCTAGACATAAGTGCGACTGTTCCCCTATGCCTATGGCTGATCCCTCCAGCAAGAAGATTTGGTCAGATGCTCCCAAGAAGTATTCTCATTGGAAGTCCCCTGTGGTAGAGGCAAATCCGGAACCTTCCTGTCACGTCCAGTTGGTGGTTCCCCTGGGTTGATCAGTAGTAGCTTCCACTTCCGTTCCTGCACCCCCTCGCGCCTCACCTTCCCTAATGGAGGTACCTAACAGGGACCTGCCGATGCAGGGTCCCAGTGATGTGGTTCGGTTGGCGGCTGTTGCAGAAGCGCATTGTGGTTTGGTTTGGCAAGCCATTTCATCCCCTTCTGCTCGAACACCTATAAAGGGTGCAGGATAAGACCTCCTTTCTTCCACTATGCCTCCCACTCCTTGTTCCGCTTTGGTACCTCACACTTTCACAGCTCACCCTTACCGTGCTGAGAATCAGCGTATCGCTGCTTATGTTCGTTTGCTGGAGTCTCAGCTTGCTGACTCACAGCAGGAGAATTCCTCTTTTACCTCTGCTCTTCGGGACACTTCACATGCCCTCGAATCTTGATAACAGGAAGTGGAGCAGCTGCAGTCTTCTAGTCCTGAGGTCCATCCTTCCGACATGCTTCAACCCATCCAGACTGAGCTTTGACACACTTAAGCATGCATCACATCCTGCCGACATACTTTACATATTCCAGACTGAGCTTCGACACACTTGAGCACTGTCGAGCTCCATATGCGTTTACACATGGTGGGACTGGTGCCGCAGAATCATTATGATGTAAACTCAAGTAAGTTGTGGTCTGGTAATTTCTGACCTACATCTTTTGTACCACAGTGCTCCAAACGATTGTTTCTCCACACAATAAGCTCTACAAACAGTTGCTGCCAGACAGCAAGACAATGCCTTCCACTCGCTTTTCAAACACTTATTTACCAGCAATATTTTGCAAACATTTACTTTCCCTCGCTCCTTTTGCTTCAGATAACTGACCTCCCTCACCTTCTACCTCTACCACAACACAATACTACAATGTGACTTAAATGACCTCCAGATTCTCATTTGCACCGCGTTGACAGTGAAGAACACATTTCAACGGAATATGCTTTCTGCTCGACTTTCATGGGAATGGGTATGCTAAGTTGGAAAATGGGGCTGACTAAACTTTGGAAAAAATGGAAAGAAGCCAACCAAGGGAGGATAAGATGAAGCTGAAACTAACACGGTAGACAAACTGAATACCGCATGCAAAGAAATACTTTGATCTCCAGATGGAGCTGTAGATCAGAGTGCTTTGGATGATGCTATTTCTTCAAAGGGTGCTATGATGAATGATTTGAATGTTACAGAGTTGAAATATGTAGTCAATAAAGAATACTTCACGACGGCTGAACTGGACAACATTGAAACAGACATAATACCCAATCCCTTTACACCATCAGATTTGCCCACCTGCTTCACTCCTACCACAAGAATTCATGTCCACGATTGTCCATCTTGCTGAAGATTCCCATTCTTTGAATACCAGAGAGAGCAAGATCTACTATCTTGCAGTTGGTTTTTCTTCTTCATTGCCTTGTCTTTTGTCACATAGTGTTCCTAGAAATATCCCCTCTTGCTTGCTCTCATCAACCTAGACGAGGACCCGAATTTGGTTATACCTGAGCTCCAACCTCTTTCTAAGACAGTTCTTTTTCATCTTATCTTTTTCCTTATCCCTTGTCTTATCTTTTATCTTTTGTCTTATCTTCTATCTCCCTTATCCTATATCTTGTCTTATCTTGTCACCTGACCTATTATTCATGCTTACTGATATAGCATGCGCTTTTCATTTACTTATATTAAACACAGCAGTCTTACAACACATATACAGCATGACGATTGAGCTTTCATTACTTACACATTGCTTTACTTATGTTCTATTCATGTTTACCACTAACCCAGGGCGTTAGGCATTACTAGGGCAGAGGGCTGTTTACTCGTATATAGGCTGTAGTTACTTGCTGTATTTCCTTAGCTTTGATCTCGTCTATTCTACCTGATTTAGCCCAGAACTTTGCTTACTCTATCGCTTTGCTGTCTGAGGTTTTCTTGAGTGTGACACCTGGTGACACCTGTTACTAGAACCAGTCGCTAACAGCATGCTTCACACCCTTCCGACACACTTGAGCATGCTTTGCACCCTTCCAACATGCTTCACACATCCAGACTAAGCTTTGATACACTTGAGAATGCTTCACACCCTTCCAGCACACATCCAGATTTAGATTTGACATGCTTGAGCATGCTTCGCACCCTTCTGACATGCTTCAACACATTCAGACTAAGCCTCAACACACTTGACCATGCTTCACACCCTTCCGACATGCTTCACACATCCAGACTGAGCTTTGACACACTTGAGCATGTTTCGCACCCTTCCGACACGCTTCAACGCATTCAGATTAAGTTTCGACACACTTGAGCATGCTTCACACCTTTCCAACATGCTTCAACACATCCAAACTGAGCTTTGACACAGTTCAGCATGCTTCACACTCTTCCGACATGTTTCACACATTCAGACTAAGCTTTGATACACATGAGCATGCTTCGCACCCCTTTGGAGATGCTTTCATCACTCTCCTGTCATATAATTATTCAATAAGTTTTTGACTATTTTATTTTATTTTGAGAGCCTTATTTGTTACCCTGTCACATAAGTTCCCAATATGTATTTCATAAGTTTTTCTTCTGTACTACATCAGTATCCTGCAAATATTGGATATAAAACCCTACTTATCATACTTATTGAGTACTTCATCAGATAATTTTTCCTATAAGTCTTGTACTATTGTTCTAAAAGTATGTGATCTTATTTAATACTTATAGTTTCCGAAAATTCCATTTATATCCCATAAGTTCCGCAATTGTTATTCTTTATTATGTAAAACATATGTGACAGGGTTGTCATATTTATCTTCAATAAGTCATTTCATAAGTCCGCAATCTTATCGGACTTTCATTTTTCGACAGTATCTTATAAGTTTTAGCTAAGCTGCGCAAACTTATTAGTCATTGCATGCAGTGCTATACCGTTCCAACCCCGTTACTGTCCTGCACTAGTACAATCAGTACATGAGGGTTATCATTGAGGTCATGATGACTTTCCTTCGTTATGGTCTGGATGCTACCGCCCCGGATGTCGTTGTGCACAGCTTCCTGCTTGCGCTGCAATTTATGAAGGCAGCTTGTTATGTCCACATCTGCAAAACCTGTATTTTCGGCTAAATAGCCGAAAGCAGCTCAGAGCACTTTGGAGCACTTCCCAGCAGCGAAAGCACCCAGAGCAGGCTTTGATTTTTGCTTTGGGTGGTTTCGATACTGGAGAGCGCTCTCCAGCTAGTATCCTTGCTCTGGCGAGTATACATGTTTTGCAGATGCATGCTGAACTCCACCTCTGTTTTCTTAGCAGCATCCAGTGGTTCTTCCACAACACCATGGAACAAGAGCAGGGTACTTGTTGCCTTGTTCTATCTCACTCTTGTTTCCCCAATGACACTCCTTTCCTTAATCTTGGTCAACATGCTGGGTTTGTAGCACCCTTTGACAATTCTCTGGAACCCCCTCTTCATTGTGGTATGTTTGCCCTTGACACGTACATCCACTGGTTGGATGGTCATGGCATTGGTAGAGTATCTCCATGCATAGGTCATCTTCTGCTGCTATGTGTACTCAACTTCAATAATATACCAAGCCATTATCCTCTTCCCATTTGGCTATTCCATTGGCCAAGCACTGTAGTCCAGGCATCTTTATTGTCTTTGAACTAATAATGATGCTTATAATAAATGTAGCTATGTGACACAGAAACTCTGCAAGGCTGGATTGACCTTGAAGCTTTGTGATAGCATGTGCAAGTTATTGGGAGGTGTTGAGCAGGCAAGGAGTGCGTAGTGGGAACACTCTCCAGTACCATACCTGGTAGTAGAGCTTAGTGTCTCAGTGAGGCAATAAAAGTAAGAGAGAAGCGAGTTGGATTCCAGTACAGGATATGGCCTGTTTATATACATAACTGTATAACAGTATTACATAAGGAAGTACTGAGGAATCCGCATATAGTAAATAACTAGATATGACTACATATGACATATTATAACACATGATCATAATAGTGGCATGTGAACAGCATAGCCGCGTTCAACACACCCCCTTGCTGAGCAGCACAGTACTTTGCTCAAAGCAATAGCGGTAGGCGTCAGACAGGACAGACAGCCTAAGGATTGGTGGACGAGTAGAACTCAAGTCCAAGCATTGAGCGGAATAGCTCAAATTTGATACGCCCAAGATTCTTTGTGAAAAGATCTGCAGGGTTGTTACTGCCATCTACGAAGAATACTTGCACAAGGCCACGTTCGACAACTTCACGGATATAATGATACCGGATGTCAATATGTTTCGAGTGCTTGCTAGTGACAGGATTTGATGCCATGAAAATGGATCCTTGATTGTCTCCAGCAATAGGAATAGCGTCAAGTTTATAGCCTAGTTCTTCAAGTAGATTACGGATCCAAACCACTTGACGGCTGCAATCAGACAATGCCATATACTCAGCCTCTGTAGACGAGTGAGCAATTGTCTTCTGCGCATGGCTGGTCCAAGAGAAGATGCCATTGGCAAGCTTCATGAAAAATCCAGTCTGTGACCGGCGTGTATAGGGATCGGAAGCCCAATCCGAATCAGTCCAAGCGCTGAGACCGATACCCGATTCACCATCATAGCAAAGTACATATGATCTAGTACCTAGGAGGTAGCGGCAAATATAGAGTGCCTTGTTAAGGTGCTCTTGAGATGGGTTAGCTGCATGTTGTGCAAGCTTGGTAACAGCAAAGGAGATGTCGGGACGTGTACCCAACATAAGGTAGAGAAGGGAACCAATAACCATTTGAAACTTGCTACGAAGAGCAGAATTCGATTGGCCTATGGTGGGTTCAGGTTGGAACCCTGCAGGAAGTGGTGTATCAGCCATTTTAGCATTTTCCATACCGCAACGCTTAAGGACTTTGTCAAGGTAGGCGCATTGATCAATATAGATCTTTTTGCCATGACGATTAATCCGCATGCGAAGGAATTCTTTGGCTTCACCAAGATCTCTGCATTCCCAGTGTGACATGAATTTCCCTTTAAGGGAATCTACGAGTTTCTTGTCAGGTCCAGCGAAGAGTGCGTCATCAACGTAGATGATGGCGATGACTAGAGAGCCATCTTTTCCTCGTCGGATAAAAATACCTGCATCAGAGCTCAGGCGTTTGAAGCCGAGTGTTTTCATGTATGAGTCCAGTGTTCGCCACCAGACAAGACCTGCTTGTTTCAGTCCATACAGAGCTTTGCGCAGTAAGAGGACTTTATCCTCTTTGCCTTTGATTCGAAAACCTTCAGGCTGTTCCATGTAGATAGTCTCATGTAAGACGCCATATAGATAGGCATTTCGAACATCGAGTCCAGTGAGATACCAGTTGTTCAGCGCAGTCAAGGCGAGCAACAGTCTAACAGTCTCAAACCGTACTACAGGAGAGAAGACTTGGTCATAATCAAGACCTTCAATTTGTAAGAACCCTTTGACAACAAGGCGTGCCTTCTTACGACCATCAGATTTGATGTCGAAGACCCAGCGGTTCTTAATGACCTTTCGGTCTGCTGGACGATCCATGAGTTCAAAAGTACCACGCCGTTTGAGCGCTTCAAGCTCTTCTTGGCAGGCCTTAAGCCATTCCTCACGCTCAGCCTTAGGTAGGCGAGTAATGTCCTTGTAAGTCCATTCACGGACGTTCTCAGAGCTTTTCAGCTCCCCCTCAAAGGGAACAGCCTTAGCCATGAGAAAATATATTAATTCAGCTCCCCCTTCCCGACATAGTCTGATCAGGGTATTAGCTTCGTCACCGGGAGTGACAGAGGGTTGTTCTCCATTTTCAGGAGTAGGATGCTCAGTACTAGGTCCGGGAACCTGTTCTGGCTCAGGACGTTCTTGCTCAGCCGAGGAGCTACCTGGCTGTGGTGCGCGTCTCTGAATATCCCTCTTTGGTCTCTCTACCTGTTGTTCCGTAGGAAGCTTAGTGCTGCTTCTAGGATCACCGGTAAGACGAGTAGGTGGTCTCCGCACACGACCTGAACGTCTCAACTGTTCTTGAGCAGGAGGTTGTTCATTCCGGGGTTGTGGCGGCGGACTAGGATCTCGTGCTGGCTGTTCAGCTGGCACAGGCGGTGCAACGTCTTGCTCCGGATCCTGTCTCATTTGGGGAGTGGTAGGTTGATGAAAGATGGGAACATCATCATCACCAGGTGGAGGAATAGGATCTTTAGGATCTGGGTTGCGATCTGGTAGTCGCGTAGAGCGATGACACTCTGAGGATTTACAACGAGGAAATAATTTCTCGTCAAACACAGCGTGCGTAGCAGTGAACATGGCATTGTTCGACCGCATGTAGATATTTCCGTGTCCACCGTCAGAAACTCCGAGATATGTCATTAGTTCTGACCTAGGCGATTGTTTGTTTGTCCGTATTTCTTCATGAAGATAGACATACGCGCCACAGCCAAAGACACGCAAGTGATCTATGCGCGGAACTTTGTTGTACAAAATCTCACATGGTGTCTTCCATTTGTGACGACGCATAGGAGTGCGGTTATACACATGCACAGCGTGTGCAACAGAGAATTCCCACCAGGAATCAGGAATACAGGCTTGAAAGCGCTGTGGTTCACTTTTCTCAATAATAGTCCGGATAAACCTTTCGGCTCTTCCATTCTGCTGGTGGATATGAGGAGATGACCATTGTGCTTTGATACCTTCGTTCTTAAAGAACTCATCAAGTGCATTGGATCTAAATTCTCCGCCACCATCAGACATCCATTCCTTGACGTTAGTCTCGTATAGATTTTTGACTGTGGCAATGAATTGCTTTATCACCGGAAGAGCTCCGCTCTTCTTTTTTAAGTGGCAGTAGAACCCATGCGAAGTATAGTCATCTATGAAGAAGATCGTATACTTGTACTTGTGGTACGAAATGGTAGGCCATTCTTTGAGGTCTGAGTGAATAATCTCGAAGGGACGTGATGCCCGACGATTAGTTGGCGGAAATGGACGTAAAGTCATCTTTCCTTTGGCACAACCTTCACATAGATCTTCCTCATGGGGAATGCTAAAGGTGGGAACACCTTCTGCATGTTTCCTCAGTTGAGTGAGTGCTTCGCGCGATGGATGACCCATGCGACGATGCATGGTAGTGTAGTCCACTGAGTGGATCACTAGGTTTACAGCCATAGGCTGTGGCGAATAATCTTTGAGAATGTAGATTGTATCGCTGTGAGTTCGTGGTTCAAATGACAGGAATAAACCGTCTTTGTCCCAGAAGTCAACTTTGTCTGCGTTGCCGCGAACAGTTTTGCCATCTTGTAGGAAGCGTCCTTGTGCTATAAGGCAATGACTCAACTCCTTCATATAGAATACTGGAGCGATTCGTGCCGAATGCATGCGACCTCTAACATCCTTGAAATTTATCAAGACAGTCCCAACGCCAGTAATGTAGGCAGTTGTGGTTGCAGTTGCTATGAGCACTTTTTCCTCAAGGTCTTCATACTCAATGAAGTCACTCAAGTCAAAGGTAGTGTGTTCAGAACAACCAGAGTCGTTCATCCACCATTTAGGTTGATTTCTCTGTTTACCCTTACACTTCTTGCACACAGAGTATGAAACGTCATGTACACAAAAATGTTCATTGGATATATACTTGGCATCGATACGGTAATTATACAAACGGGACAAGAGATCAGGCTCAAAGGCTGACTTGCATGTCTTCGCCACTGCAACCGATGAAGGTGCGTTAGTATATCCCATATGGTCAAGATCAGAGGAGGGTACTGACCCCATGGTGTCCATGAATCCAGTGATTGCCAAAATTTCACGATCCAAGTCGAAGTTCATCAACTCATCAGGGTCGAAAGAGGCAGTTCCTGGGACCTCAAAGTCCATAGGAGGAGATGGAGGAGGCGGCGTAGGAGCCTTACTGCCATTCTCAACATCATCCACAGGAGACATTGCACGAGTGCGCTTTGTTGGAGGATCAAGTTCATCATCACTGTCCAACTCCGAAATATGCCCAGCTGGCTCAAGGGTGCGAATGACTTCGGCAGTCGCACGGACGCCAATGTCACGGGCACGTTTGATGGCCATCCTTGTCTTCTTATGAAGATGAAGGGACGTAGCATTAGGAGGAGGGTTGTAAGGAGGATGGATGGAGTGCTTGCGCACATCTTGAACAGAAGGAGTAAGATCAGTACGTACCGGACCAAAGTCAACAGTACTGCCAATCGGACTGAAGTCCATAGAGTCTGCATCAGCTTGGGCAGCGTTTGCATTCTTCTTAGCCTTCTTGTTCTTTCCACTGCCACGCTTACGCTTCTTCTTGTTGTCATCGTTCCCATTCTGTCCCTTCTGCTGCTGGTTACTACCGTTACCATGCTGCTGTTGGGAGAACTTGGGATCGTTTCCCTTGCGATGAACGTTCGAAAACTTGTTCGCGTTCTGCGGTTGGGAGTTGCCAATGGTGTCTCCGCTGAAAGCGTTCATAACTGCGATACGAACTTTAGCAAAGGTCAATTTCTTGAGCTCTGCAGTTTCAAGCTGAGACATGGTTTGGATAACGACAGAGTAACGTGATGGGAGCTTAGATAAAAGAATCAAAGCTTCGAGGTGGTCAGCAAGACCAATGCCAGCTTCATCCATACGGGTGAAGTACATGCCAATCTCCATCATAGAGGACAGCGGATTTTGCTTGTATGGAATTTTAATAGCCATAGCGGCAGCAAAGTCATTAAAGACTGTGCCCAGACTCTTGACATTGTAAGTCTTGGCTAGATAGTTCCAAAGCTTCTTAGCTGTGTCGCTGTATTCCTTGGCAAGGATGCGGATGGAGGGAGAGATACGGAGGCGAATGTTACCAACAGCCTTGGTGTCGATCTCCTTCCAGGCTTTGAAAACAACCTCATAGTTCTTCCAGGCTTCAACACTGGCGGCGTTTGCAGCAACAAGTGGAGATGGTTCACTGGGTTGGTCAGTCGTAATTGCTGATTCAAGCCCTGTAGCCTGAAGGAAGGCTTCCATTTCGGAGGCCCAGGTGTCGTAGTTATCACCTTTGAGGGTGGTGGTAACAGCGGTAAACAGTGCAGAGGACATTGCGATCTGGATAAAATCAACAGAAAATGTCAGCATGCAATTCATAAACGCTCAATGACAACAGATGGAAACAAAATGTCATGAATGTTATTGCCAGTAGTGACAAGCTGCGACATATGTCTAGCAAGCTGTCATCTACAGTGTCAAGCACTCTTGGGTGATGTCATAATCAGCACTGTTAAGTGCGATATTGACTTCAGCACCAGAGGCGACGTTCCAGGTAAAGGTCTGTGTCAGAGACAGCAATCAAATAGATGCGTCAATGACAACAGTAGACCAGAGAGCGCTGCGAGCTTAGAGCTCAGCAAAGCGTTCATCCGGGGCCCATAACCTGTTGAGCAGGCAAGGAGTGCGTAGTGGGAACACTCTCCAGTACCATACCTGGTAGTAGAGCTTAGTGTCTCAGTGAGGCAATAAAAGTAAGAGAGAAGCGAGTTGGATTCCAGTACAGGATATGGCCTGTTTATATACATAACTGTATAACAGTATTACATAAGGAAGTACTGAGGAATCCGCATATAGTAAATAACTAGATATGACTACATATGACATATTATAACACATGATCATAATAGTGGCATGTGAACAGCATAGCCGCGTTCAACAGGAGGAAGGTCACAAGGCCTCTGGGTCCCAGCACAAATTCCCATAAATATTCACAGTGAGCTGCAATAGGTGGGAGGGCCCAAAGCAGCTTGCAGAAATTATGCGCTTGGACTGCTGAGATGCTACTACTGCTTGGCATGTCTACTAATGAATGTATGGGTGTGTGTGAAAAGGAAATGGAGCTCAACACACCAATACTCCGAGTTGCTGCACAGAGTCTACAAATGGACATGATAGTGGCTCATGGCAATAGCGACAAACTCACATTGAATGCATGTTCAAAACTCTAGTTTGTTGCTTTTGTTCCAAGCTGACGAACTGCCATTTTTAGACCCTACAGTACCTCTGCTTCCCATTATGAGGTTGTCTATATGTGATCTTCTAGGGGATTCTATAATATAGAGGCTGCAGTTTTTGCCAAACCTTTAGGTAAGGCTACTTACAAAAATGTTTTGTTCAATTTTTTCAATTTCGTTGGGGGTAAGTTGGCCTTGTCCCACTTCCCACGGATCCATATATAGATAATTGCCACCATATATATCGATGTGAGATCTGCCGGATGATTCATGCTTAGTATCACATGTCTATAGCACACCCTCCTAGTGCCAAATTCCAGCTATTTCAAATCATGCATGATCCTCAGACAAATGACATGGAGCACAGTAGTCTGGAAGTATCTTATCTAATCTACTAACCTAGATTAAGTAGAATGCCAAAAAAAACTCACTATTTAGGGAATATTCTAAAAAAAATTACTGATTTCTGAGTCTTGCACAAAACAGAGCAAATAAGTCAGCCTGAGCTTCATCTGCAAGACATGGATATTTGGTTAAGGGCTGAGAGCAGATCCGATTAGATCCCAATACCAAAAGCACTGAGAGCAGGCTGCTATGAGTGCTCTCACTGTTGGGAAATGCTCTCAACTGCTTTCAGACACTTAGTCAAAGATACAGGTTTTGCAGATAAGTCCTGGATTGATTATCCAGCTAATTCTCCTGCAAGTAGACTTAGCATAAGGGTTAAACTGATACCTATTCCCTTCAACTTTCCCCATACTTACTGTAAGGGTAAGTTTTCAAATGCTCTGCTGAAGCCTGTTTTGTTATTCTTGGGAGGTGCACTAGTTTATTTAAATGGTGGCTGGCCACCACTTTCATAAAGTATAAAGTGTTTGGCACCTGCCACTTGTGGCCTTTCCCCCAGTCATAGTGAAGTGATTAGGTTTCAGGATGGTATGTTCTTGATTATCATTACTGTCTGATATGTGATGAACTGCCCTATTGGAAAGAGCATTAGCTTGCATTCATGCGGCTGAACTCAATTACGATACCCACGACAAAGAGCTACTGGCCATCTTTGAGGCCTTTAAAGCTTGGCGTCATTATCTGGAAGGCTCGGGTGATCCGGTGGACGTCGTCACCGATCACAAAAATCTTGAGTATTTTTCTACTACCAAGGTTCTCACCCGCCGACAGGTCCGATGGTCAGAATTTTTACACCAATTTAATACGGTCATTCGCTTCCGGCCGGGGAAACTCGGCGAGAAACCCGACTCGATAACTAGACGCTGGGACATCTACCCTAAAGAGGGGGATATCAGCTACGCCCAAGTGAACCCTCATAACTTCCGTCCTATATTTACTAACGAACAACTCACTGCGTCTCTTCGAGCTACCTTCTTGGAAGGCCCGGTTTTACGAGCCTCGATTATCATGGATATCAAAGCCCTACACCAAGCCATCATCCTCGCCCTTCCCGCCGACCCGAGCTCCGTTGTTGGTTTGGAACTTGCAAAAGATCCTTCCAATGAACGTTGGAGCTTAGGTAGTGACAAGCTACTACGCCTTGACGACCGTATTTATGTCCCTAATCACGGCGACCTTCGCCTTCAAGTTCTCCGCTACTTTCATGATCATCCACTCTCCGGCCATTTCGGCCAGAACCGAACTCTAGAAGCTGTACGTCGTCAATACACCTGGCCCAAGGTCAGAGACTTCGTCCGTGACTATGTCACCTCTTGCACTATCTGTGGGCGCAACAAACCTCGCCGTCATCGGCCTTACGGGTTGTTGAAGCCTTTGCCAGTTCCGGTCCGACCATGGGATTCCATCTCCATGGACTTCATTGAGCAACTGCCAATGTCGAATGGCTACACCGCTATTCTCGTCGTTGTGGATCGATCTTCCAAACAAGCCATATTTATTCCAACTCACGACACCATTACTTCCGAACAACTAGCTGAGCTTTTTGTTATTCACGTTTTCTCTAAGCATGGTGTCCCTAATCATGTCACTTCTGATCGTGGTTCCGAATTTGTTTCGGCGTTTTTCCGGGCTCTCGGTAAAGCGCTCTCCATGGAACTTCATTATACCTCTGGATATCATCCGGAAGCCGATGGGCAGACTGAGCGTGTCAATCAGACTCTCGAACAGTACATCAGGATCTATTGTTCCTACCAACAAGATGACTGGTCGCCTTTACTTCCGATCGCCGAGTTCGCCTATAACAACGCTCCCAACGCTTCCACAGGTATTACTCCATTCTTCGCTAACAAAGGATACCACCCCAACATCACCGTTCGGCCCGAGGTCGACATGAAGTCTGATCTAGCTAGAGACTTCGTCGTTAACCTCGATGAACTCCACGCTTTCCTTCGAGAGGAAATCCTTTTAGCTCAGTCTCGATACAAGGAACAAGCTGACAGGAAAAGAATCTCGCATCCAGAGTTCCCGATCGGCTCCGAAGTCTTTGTTCTTGCTAAGCACATTCGCTCTACTCGTCCTACTGAAAAATTCTCTGAAAAATATCTTGGTCCTTTCAAGGTCATCAGTCGACCTGGTACTTTGTCTTATGAACTCAAGCTCCCGGACTACCTTCGCCGAATTCACCCGGTTTTCCACGTCTCACAGCTGGAGCCGGTTACGCCGAACCCTTTTCCGAATCGAACTCAATCTCCTCCACCTCCAATTGAAGTTGATGGTGAAGAAGAGTACAACGTTGCAGAAATTCTGGACTCTAAGCTGGACAGAAGGTATAAACGTTGTCCCCTACGTTATTACATTCGGTGGGCCGGTTACGAAGGTACCGACGATGAGTTTTCTTGGGTTGCTGCTGATGAATTACACGCTGACGAACTGGTACCGGCATTCCACGCCCGATACCCTCATAAGCCTGGACCTTGACCACAAAAACATCCTATTCCTTTCTCCCGTTTTTTGCCATGCTCCGCCGAAGTTCACTTCGTGTGTTTAGAGGGTAAACACGATGATAGCAAATTGAGTGTTTACTTCTCTCTCTTATTTGCTTATTATAGTTTCTTTAATTACAGTGTTCATTTAGCGTTCATTCACACTTATACTACTTATGCTAAACTAATTACTTCTTACGCCGCCTCGCGGCCCATTCGCTTTCCGATTTCTAAATTGCGTTGACATTTTTTTATATACAAAGTCAAAAAAATTAAACAGGAGCAGGGCTACAAGAAGAATACAAGAAGTGGGCCGAAGGCCGATGTCCGATGTCCGTGGTACTACTCTACTACTACCACCTCCTTCTCCTTCCCCTTCTCAGAGGCCGCCGTCTTCGCCTTCTTCGGCGCCGGCACCTCCCCTTCTTTCTCTTCCTCCTCTACCTCCTCTTCCCCTTCTCCATCCTTCTCTTCCTCTGCCTTCTTCTTCTCCTCCTTCCTCCTCCTGTTCTTCTCTCGGGTGCGCTCTAACTGGAGCTTTAGCTCCCGCTCTTCGTCAGACGGGTCCGGCGTGGAAGGACGAGTTGGGGCGGCCGGCGGAGTGGGTTGTCTACCCGTAACGGGGATAGAGCCGATAGTGGTGGAGGTGGTGGTGGTAGTTCGGCTTGTCAACATTTGGGTGGACTTGGAAGTTTTTTGGAAAGTTGGGTCCTTGTCGGCAAAATCTTGGCCCTTTTTATAGGGACAAAACGGCGCACGGGCCAGCGAAAATTTTTCTTCGAATTGTACTTGGTCTACGGTGCACCGAAAATTTTCTTGGATGACTAAAACAATCCCCGGTACCAACGGCTTACGAAAATTTTCCTGCTGACTGATGGGCCAAATTCCCGATGCTGACGGCCTTTAAAATTTTTCCTTGGTGACCAATCAACTCCCGGTATTAATGGCTTTCGAGGGCTCAAGCCTAAGAGGGGGATACTGTCAAGCCCATGCCTCGGGCCTCCATTCCGCCGCTCGGTATTCCGAAGATCCACCTTTATTGTAATCTTTTCCTTATTGTTCTTTCTCGCTACACATACCCTTTCATTCTAGTCCCTCCTTATTGTCTTTTACTTTACCCTGCAGGACTACACGTATAACTCCTAGTAGCTAGTCTGGCGCTCCGCACCGTTGCGCCGCTCCGTAGATATAAATACTGCTTGTACGCTACTGTAGTTCCTCAGTTTAATTATCGACTTAGATTCCCTCTTCCACTATGTGCTCTCTAAGTCTTCAGGCTCAACGCCTTGAATTACTCTCTACGCTACCTTAGGACTAGACGTCCTCTGGCTCGCTCCTCGTCACCGGCGATACCGCCGCTCCGACTTGGCTGCTTCTCAATTCCTCCCTTCTCTACTCTCGATCTCCGGGGACTAACGGCGTAACGGCGGTGTTGTTAATAACTTCACTACTGTCCCACTCGTCTTCCGCACTTAGACACCTTGTGGCTTTGGCACGGTTACACGGTGTACATGATCTTAACAGAACTTAGGATCAGTCGTTGGTCTTAAGGGCAAATCACGCTGTGTGGTTGTGCCAGCACATAGTTCTAGCCCTCTGTACGGGTCTGTGTGTTTCGGTTTTAATTTACTTTGATTCAAAAACCCCAATTCTTGATATACCCATATCAATACAAACCAAAGCATGAATTGTGCTGAATCTACCTTGATCAAAGGAATATATTAAATCCTTAGAACAATTCAAATTGATTGATCAAAGCTTCTTACTTAGCTCTCAAAGCTTTGCGGAACCTTTGCCAACACTATCCCTTGCTATTAAATAAATTTAATAGCAGTGAACTCGCATATTGTGTATTAGATTGGTTGGTTGGAGTGCCCATTAGATTCCTTCCTTTCTCTTTCACACAAAAACGAGGCAAGCTCGTTATCTGGAGCCCACTGCGAGGGGTGGTTTTGAAGCTACAATTAGCTTGATAAATTAAATTGAACATTTGTTTGGAATATATTCGATTATTTGGTAGAAGTGTGTTGATCTTTGTGATACCATTTCGGTGAACTGTCAACATTAGTTCATCAGGAAAACCGCGTACTTCGAAGAATTCGGAGAAAGCAGGAGTATTGACACCGGAAGAATATCGTAAAGCAGGAGTTGTATTTGGGAGATCTACGTTCGGCACATCAGCTCGAACATCCCTATTAAATCCTATGAACGAATCCAGTCGTCCATCCTCTTCTCAAATACCGACAGAAGCATTGCGTGGAAGTTCTGTTTCTAGAGGAACAGGATCATCTATATCTCGAGGAAGACGTACATCTTTACCGAGGAATTTGAAGAAATCTAATCTCGATCCGAAAAGGAAGAGAAAAGAAATTAATCCGATTGATATTGAAGAAGATATAATTGAATTGATTGCTCCAGAGTCAATTTCAACATCTTCTACATCGATTGAATCAACTAGATTGATAGATACGTTAAATCAGACTATCTCTCAAGCAAGTAATACGATTGAACCAGTCAAAATGACTACCAATAATTATGGAATGCCTGCATTGTCAGCTGAAGCTAAGGCTGAAATTGATAAAGCCAGTGCGAAACTTCCAAGAAAGTATAAGACAGCACCATTATTTGATATAACTGATCCAAGTCAGATGATACCATGGTTCGAAGCTACTGAAAGCATATTTGAACATGGAGGAATTACATCTGACGAGGCTAAAGTGAGATTAGCTTTAGAATGGACGCCTTATAAAACAAGACAAGCATTAAGAGTCTTTGATTCGGTAAAGAAACCGAATTGGGATCAATTTAAAAAGGATCTGAAGAATATGTTTCCGCAATCTGTAGGAGACGAAAGAGGATCTAGATTATTGCTTGAACAATTGGTCCATCAATTTAATCCAATTGATGCAGGTGAACAGGAGAAGATGAGAATCTTCAGACTCCTCTTCCATGCTGAAATGAAAAAGCTGATGGACGAACCTGTAAGACCTGGGTCAAAATAGGTCTTAGGGTAGGTTTTGGTATGTGGAGGTTTATGTTGTAGCGTGCTAGGAGCAGGCGGGAGCTCGAAGGGAGCTACGAGAACCGCGACCGAGGACGGGAACGACCTAGTAGTGGTTGGAACGACGAGATGGTGACCCTTGAGGGATTCCTAGGAGGTCCAGGGAGGTCCCTAATGCGTAGGGAGGTTCAGGACGAGTGCGGGACCGTAAGATTTTGCGTAGTAGGAGTTGTACTCGCTAGAACGTCAATATAGGGTCGAGTAGGTAGTTTATGCAACGGGGTCTCGAGGGTGTAAGCTCCTGAGAAGGGATATGCCAGGGAGGGTAGGTCCCTGGGGACTAGGTTTGAGGATGGTCGTCCTCGAGTGTGGGAGGTGGTAACGGAGAAGCAATACATAGTTCGACGTGAGGGGTAGCTTCGACGTTACCTAGATCGAGGTCCAGAAGCTTACGAAGTAGCTAGGGAGCTCTGGGAGGTTTGGGAAAGGGTAGCTCACCAAGCGGGTAGGCGTTGGGGAGCTTTAGTAATGTTCGAGGGAGCTCGGAGACTCACTCGGAAGGCTTAGACTTGAAGTGAAAGTGTATATTCGATCGTATAGACGATCAGAGAGACAGTAGACAGAAGTAGAGAGAAACAGAGGTAGAGAAACAGAGAGTAAAGAGAAATCCGTATGGTTAGCAGGTACAAAGGGACAGGGACTGGACCTATGCAAAAGGGTGTGTGTTCAAAATATACCAAGCTGGGGCTTGGGGACGTTACGGAGCTACTTAAATAGGTATGGGAAGTGAACAAAAGAACATCAGAGCCTAGGGAGCATGAGGCAGATAATCGAGAGAGACAGGCGATCGAGATTGTACTTAATGGGGCTGGTGTCGGAGGGCTTCATACGCGTGTCGGAGTGGTTGTCCGGACGTTTTCAAGGGGTGGTGGTACTGTCTTGGGGAGGTGCGTACTGCCTCAGGGACGTCCTGGGGAGGTGGAAGGAGAGTCGGGAATGTGAGAACGTGTGGGCTGATGCTGGGGCTGGTCTGGTTATGGTCAGGGCATGACAGAACCAAAAATGATCACAAATAGTGATGCAGTAAGATTGTTCCTGGCACCTCTGACTCCCGAAGTAAGGAGAGGCATGCTAGAAACAGTTGTGAAAGATGTATCAGTTACTTCTATGTCAGATAGACAAAAGGAAGACCCTTTCAAGATTGACGAAGTAATGAATGCGGCTGAGAAGTATATGATTGGGAGTTCATTTGATAACTACTATCAAACACTTTCCATTGCTTCTTCGAGCCCACCAATTAATAACCCTAATTCATTTAGTAGGGGACACATTAATTTGCCGTTTGCTGCAGATGTTCCCAAGACAGATAGGAACTATCTTCAAGCATTGAAACCCAAAGTGGAAGATGAATTTAAAGATCTTCTGGGAATTAAATTAGAAAGTTTGATTCCCAGGGAATTGACGGAAGAACAACAGCAGATGGTTGCGTTGAATAAAGACCTCATGGAGGCAAATATGAAAGAAATTAGAGCTGTGAAGTCATTATAGTCGCACTTCAAAGAAGGAGCAGACATTATGACGCAGTTAACAGCAGTAATGGCACAGATGGCCAAAGAAAATGCTAAAGGAATGATTAATTCGATACCACCAAGTGGTCCCTTGAATCAATCTAGATTTGAAAGAAATACGACACCGAGAAGTTCGAATGGAACTCAGTGGGCATGTTTCTTGTGCAAGTCGACAGATCATTTTATGAATGAATGTCCACACTTGCTGGAATTTACAAAAAGAGGTTGGATGATGCCTGAAGGAGGTGACTCGAAGTGTTACAAATTAAGAGACAACGCTAGAATGCCTCGAGACAATCCAAACATACCTCGTTACAAGAAAATTGAACAAATGGCGAAAGACTTGGGATGGGATCGTGCTGAATCCTATTTTGCAAACATGGAAGATGACGAAGATGATAAAGTCATGGACCAGCAGATGAATCCTAACGTCAATCTAGCTGTTTGGATGACAAGAATAGAGGAACTATCAGATAGACTTGGGAATTTGGAAGCACACCGAGAAGATGATGTTCGTGTGTTCAACCAAGATAGTTCAAATGGCAAAAAATAAGTACTCCAATGAAGGAGCAGGATCGGTCCATGAGAACTTTAAGATCCAATGCTGTAGCTCCGGAGGAAAGTGAGAAAGCAAAACAAAATCAATTTAATGATAATACGAAAAGATTAGTATTTGATGGGGTGCATATACCCACGAAACCAGGTTTAATACCAGGTAAATTGGTTGAAACAACCAATGGAAATCAGAAAACAGTGAGATTTGAGGCTCCAAAGTCCATAGATTGGCCTTTGAAGAAGCCCTCAGTCACGATTGAAGACGTTGATGAATCTAATGATGAGGATGCTATTAAATTAATTCCTTCGTCAAGACCAATGAATCAAATTAATAGCGAACATAGACCATATGATCATGTTCAACCTAGGATGTATCGTCCTATTCAAATTAATACACCTACGAAGGTACCAAAAGACCAGACGAATCAAATTGATAGTCATGGGTATACTCCAGCCTATAAAATTAGGAATGAAGTCTTGAGACCAGGTGTAGAAGAAGATATAGCAAAGAAGATATTCGATGCTAAAGTTGATTTGAGTATGGAAGAGTTAGCAGCTTTATCACCTGCTATCAGAAAGATTATTATGCGCAAGATACGCAATCGCAGAGTCCGTCCAAGGACTAAAACAAATAACTACGTATCAACTTTATCCGAAGATGGAGAAACTGAAATTTTGGACGATCCATCTAGGGTACAGATGATTGATACTTGCATTAGAATTGAAGATCTGTGGCAGGATCAGGCAGATATGTTTGAAGTCTTGACTGAAAGTCATAATGACATTCCTGTGGGATCTATAGTGCAGAAAGATATTGTGGAAAGTTTTCTACGAGACCTTTCCATTGATGATGAACGAAGGAACATTGCCATAGTTGCTAATCAAAGCGTGGCATATGAAGATCATAGTGATCATCCAGTGGTAGTAGCAAATCAATCCAATGGATTACGTGCTGTTACTCCTGAAATCAATAATAAAGATGAAGAGATTGAAAGTGTATTGGACCAAGGTTCACAAATTGTTGTGATAGACCGATTGATAGCTATAGGTCTAGGAATCACTTGGGATCCAGAATTCACGATCAGAATGCAAGATGCAAGTGGAAAATTAAATCAAACTCTTGGTTTAGCAAGAAATATTCCATTTAAATTTGGTGAAGTTACGGTGTACTTACAACTACACGTACAAAATAAAGCTCCATTTCAAGTGTTATTAGGGAGACCTTTTGACGTCTTGGTGGAAAGTGAAATTAAGACCTTTGGAAATGGAGATTCCGAGATAACAATCAGCGATCCGAACTCACACAAGAGGGTTACTGTAGGAACCTATCCTCGTGGCCAGAAAGGTCGAAACAATCAAATTAATACCTCATGGTATAATGAACCAAAGAATGTTCCACCTGATAATGAAAAATCGACAGGTGAAAATGATTCAAAGGGAAATTTTCATTCCTCGATGAGTTGAGTAGCAACCAAGGAGAGGATGAATACGCTATAAGCTTCCACTTTGATGAAAAGCAAAACATCATATTAGATGGATACAAACAATGTGAACAAGAAACGTTCTCTAAGAAAGAGCTTTCTGAAGCATATGTTCTTGCATCTAGAGAACATTTGAAGTCTCAAGATGATCAAGCTGAAGAAATAATTGATTGTTACCTTAATCAAAAGACAATTGGGGATAAACAAGTATTCTGTGTATGGAGAGATGGTGTTTTAGGCAAATTGGACAATCAATTGAATAATGACCAATTCAATTTAAACCCTATAAAGTCCTTCTTCCTTCAGAATGGAAGGATCAAGCCTAAACCCGCACGAAGGAAAGTTCAGAAGAGGCGATTTGTTGAACCTATACTACAAAATTTTAGTTAGGGGGAGAATTGCGATAAATGTGAATCCACAGAGACCACACAGAATCAATGTGATAACGAAAACACCTCTGGAATGATCAGAGATGATAATTGGAATAAACCTAAAAACTCTCAGAGAACTAGGAAGAGAATGTGTCAAGTCCATGCCTCGGACCTCCATTCCGCCGCTCGGTACTCCGAAGATCCACTCTTATTGTAATCTTACTCTTATTGTTCTTTCTCGCTACACATACCCTTTTGTTCTAGTCTCTCCTGATTGTCTTTTACTCTACCCTGCAGGTACTACTCGTATAGCTCCTAGTAGTTAGTCTGGCGCTCCGCACCGCTGCGCCGTTCCGTAGATATAAATACTGCCTGTACGCTACTGTAGTTCCTCAGTTTAATTATTAACTTAGATCTCCCTTCTCAACTCTCATTCTTCTCTAAGTCTTCAGGCTCCTCGCCTTGAAGTACTCTCTACTATAACCTTAGAACTTAGACGTTCTCTGGTTCGCTCCTCGTCACCGGCGTTACCGCCGCTCCGACTTGGCTGCTACTCAGCTCCTCTCTCTATACTCTCGATCTCCGGGGACTAACGGCGTAACGGCGGTGTTGTTAATAACTTCACTACTGTCCCACTCGTCTTCTGCACTTAGGCACCTTGTGGCTTTGGCACGGTTACATGGTGTACATGATCTTAACAGTATAATTAAACTCAATCCGTTAACGTCGTACTGACCTATCATTTTTTATGCCTCCAAAAACTCGAGCTCAATCCAGAGCTAACTCCGAAGAAAACACTTTCTTCACTACAGCCCAATCATTTGCCCCTTTCTCCGAATCCATCTCTGCCATCAGTCAACCACGTCGCCGTAATCGCGGTTTCGGTCCAGCCACAGTTCCTACTACGTCGACTCTTCCTGAAGCCATGGAAGAAGAACAGCAATTCGAATACAGTACCCTGTATACCGGTGATGGACAACCTGTCCAAGTTTTGACCCCTCGCCGTGGACAACCCCCCGTGGTCGCTCCGGTTCGGGGCCGGTCTACTACTCAAATTGATTCTCCAATCCTCCAAGCCATAGCTCGTCGTACGGGGAAACAACCCCAACATCGTGCTGCTTCAGAATCTCCTCGTGACCCACCTCCTCACTTCGATTTGGACACTGGTGATCACGATGATCAAGACCCTCCAGTTGACCCCGATGATCCGGGTGCCGACAATAACAACGACGATCTGGATGACGATTCCGGCGGGTTACCGCGTGGTGAGCCTGGTGACCCCAGTGGACCTGGTGGACCTGGTGGACCCCGTTCTCCTATCTCTCCTGACATCCCCAACGAGCAACGTGCTATGTTGGAACTCCTCTCGGGATTCAAGGGTTCCATTGAAACCCTCGGTACCGTTCTCGCCACTCTCGGCCATCCCTCTGACAGCTCTGAATC
Source organism: Lentinula edodes (assembly GCF_021015755.1). Taxonomy (NCBI): domain Eukaryota; kingdom Fungi; phylum Basidiomycota; class Agaricomycetes; order Agaricales; family Omphalotaceae; genus Lentinula; species Lentinula edodes. The sequence goes on from NW_025764361.1 coordinate 90,685, forward strand.
TAAGAGCAAGGTCAAGGAGCCAGAGGTATTCGACGGTTCGGACCCCCGAAAACTTAAGACGTTCTTCGTCAATCTCGCCCTGGTCTTCAATGACCGTCCCAAGTATTTCACCGACCAACGGAAGGTGAATTACACTCTTTCCTATCTCAGTGGGTCAGCCAAAGAATGGTTTGTCCCTGATATCCTCGACCCGGATCTCGACTCGCTGCCGGCCTGGACGTCTTCCTTCAAGGCCCTTGTAAAGGAGCTACAGGACAATTTCGGCGTTAACAACACGCAAGGCGAGGCCGAAGATTCTCTCGGTAATCTGAAGATGAAGGAAACCGAGAACATCCGGAAATACAACATCCGGTTCAACACCCTGGCTGCTAGTACCAACTGGGATTCTGCTGCCATGGGCTTACGGACGAGGCTTAGCTGAGTGCATCAAGGACGAAATGGCGCGTTTGCCCGAACCGGCAACGCTCGCCGATTATCGTCAAGAAGTTCGTCATATTGACAATCGTTATTGGAAACGCGAGGAAACTGGAAAGCGTGAGGCCGGTAAGCCTTTTGTTGCTCGGAACCCGAAGAAGGGTTCCTCGGACTTTAAGACTGGTTCTACTAACCAGCAAAACAACTCTCAGCCATCTGGCTCTTCGGCGCCGTTCACGCCGAAGCCTAAACCCTTCTCTGGTGGTAAGCCTAACAACAATGGTAAGCCCCAGAACTCTTCGAATTCCGGCCAACCCGGCGGTCAGCGCCCCACGTTCAACCATCTTGGTGCAGATGGGAAAGTCCTTCCCTCCGAGAAGGAAAGAAGGATGAAGAACAATCTTTGTCTCTTCTGTGGTGGTAAGCATCAGATTGCTGACTGCAATAAGCGAAAGGCCCGAGAATCGAAGGGCCGTGCTGCCGAGGTTGAAGAAACCCCCGAAGCAACCATTGAGGTTGTTGAAGAGGAATCGGAAAACTAGTCCGCAGCTCTTGTTCCCCGGTACGAAACGGGAGCTGCGTTGATCAGGTTCGTACCTCACCTGGGGAGTTATATCTCAACGCGTCCGCTCTTTCTTCCATTGAACGATCTCTTGTAATATCATTGACTACTGAATTTCCGTTATCCGATTCGGCTGCGCCGGCCGAACCTATCTCTGCTCTTCTTAAATTTCCTACTCTTGTTGATTCTGGTTCTACTGACTCTTTCATCGATACTCGTTATGTGTCACAAAATTCCATTCCTACGACCAAAATCTCTCCTGTTAATCTTCGTCTCTTTGATGGTTCATTATCTTCTAAACCCATTACCGATATGGCAAATATCGCCGTTCGGTTCCCTTCCGGCGAGCTGCTCCTATTACCCTTTTATGTTACTCATTTAGATTCATCTTGTAAAGCAGTATTAGGTTACAGTTTCTTATCCCGCTACAATCCGTTGATTGACTGGGCATCTCGAAACATTACGTTCCGTAACACTTCACACTTTGATTCTCCACAGACGTCTGTGCCTTCTGCTATCAACCCTGTTGTTGCAAAGGTCACTGTTCCGCTACCGGAACTTTCGCCGTTGGTTTCACCGACAATTCTGGAGACCCCTCCTGGGGACTCACTTCGCTCTCGCTCTTGCTCCCGCTCTCGGACGTTACGGGCTAAGCCCCTCTCGTCTAAATTCCCCTTTGAACCCATCTATTCTTACCCTACGGTCTCTCAATTCGCTGCTCAACTGGAAACTCCCGAGGTTGACATTGCACTTGTCAGTGCTGCAGTCTTTAATAGGGCTTGCAAGGACGCTGGTATGGAACCCATTCTTCTTCGTGCTATCCACTCAGAGGTCGCGGCCCGCGCCGCCGACCGCTCCTCCACCACTCCTACTGTCCCTCCACTCCATCCTTCTATCCCAGAAGAGTACACCGAGTTTGCAGACGTCTTCGACGAGATTGCTGCAGATTCATTACCTGAACACAGACCCTACGACCTGAAGATTGACTTGGAAGAGGGCGCTTCGCCGCCTCTCGGCCGTATTTATCCTTTGTTTGAAAAGGAGTTAGTCGTCCTTAAAGACTTTATTGACAAACAGCTGGCAACTGGTGCTATCACCCCATCATCCTCTCCCCATGGCGCTCCAGTCCTTTTTGTCCCGAAGAAAGACAGCAAACTTCGCCTTTGCGTTGATTTCCGTGGACTCAATTGTATCACCAAAAAGGATCGTTACCCACTCCCACTCATATCAGACCTTCTCGACACTCCAAAAAGAGATAAAATATACACCAAATTGGATCTCGCTCACGCTTATCATCTCGTCAGAATCGCTGAAGGTGATGAATGGAAGACCACCTTTCGGACCCGTTACGGCTCCTACGAATGGAAGGTTATGCCATTTAGCCTTACGAACGCCCCTGCGGCTTTCCAGCGGTTTGTTAATGACATCTTCTCTGACATGCTCAATGTTTGTGTCATCGTCTATCTTGACGATATTTTGATCTACTCTGATACGCCAGAAGAACACCGAGAACACGTCAAGGAGGTTCTTCGGCGGTTACGGAATCATCGGCTTTACGCCAATCCCGAGAAGTGCGAATTCAATATGGATACTGTTGAGTATTTGGGTTATATTCTTTCTCCCGACGGATTGACTATGTCCAAGGAGAAAGTTCAGACAGTTCTAGAGTGGCCGGTTCCGAGGAAGGTTAAGGACATTCAGTCCTTCTTGGGTTTTGCGAATTTCTATCATCGTTTTATCTATAATTATAGTGATATCGTTGTGCCAATGACTCGGCTTACCCGAAAAGGCGCTCCCTGGATCTGGGACAGCAGCTGTCAAGAGGCCTTCGAAAATCTCAAAACCGCTTTTACTTCTGCGCCGATATTGGCCGATTGGGAGCCGAATCGCCCACTTATCGTGGAGACCGACACTTCCGACTACGCCATTGCGGCTATTCTTTCCATCCAATATGCTGACGGTGAAATTCATCCTTTAGCCTTCCTTTCCAGAACGCTTCACGCGGCTGAACTCAACTACGATACCCACGACAAAGAGCTACTGGCCATCTTCGAGGCCTTTAAGGCTTGGCGTCATTATCTGGAAGGTTCGGGTGATCCGGTGGATGTTGTCACCGATCACAAGAATCTTGAGTATTTTTCTACTACCAAGGTTGTTACATGCCGACAGGTCTGATGGTCAGAATTTTTGCATCAATTTAATATGGTCATTCGCTTCTGACCGGGGAAACTCGGCGAGAAACCTGACTCGGCGAGAAACCTGACTCGATAACTAGACGCTGGGACATCTACCCTAAAGAGGGGGATATCAGCTACGCCCAAGTGAACCCTCATAACTTCCGTCCTATCTTTACTAACGAACAACTCACTGCATCTCTTTGAGCTACCTTCCTGGAAGGCCCGGTTTTACGAGCCTCGATCATCATGGATATCAAAGCCCTACACCAGGCAATCATCCTCGCCCTTCCGCCAACCCGAGCTCCGTTGTTGGTTTGGAACTTGCAAAAGATCCTTCCAATGAACGTTGGAGCTTAGGTAGTGACAAGCTACTACGCCTTGATGACCGTATTTATGTCCCTAATCACGGCGACCTTCGCCTTCAAGTCCTCCGCTATTTCCATGATCACCCACTTTCCGGCCATTTCGGCCAGAACCGCACTCTAGAAGCTGTACGTCGTCAATACACCTGGCCCAAGGTCAGAGACTTTGTTCGTGACTACGTTACCTCTTGCACTATCTGTGGTCGCAATAAGCCCCGCCGTCATCGGCCTTACGGCTTGTTGAAACCTCTGCCGGTTCCGGTCCTACCATGGGATTCCATCTCCATGGACTTCATTGAGCAACTGCCAATGTCGAATGGTTACACCGCTATCCTAGTCATTGTGGATCGATCTTCCAAGCAAGCTATATTTATTCCAACTCACAACACCATTACTTCCGAACAACTAGCTGAGCTTTTTGTTATTCACGTCTTCTCTAAGCATGGTGTTCCTAATCATGTCACTTCTGATCGTGGTTCCGAATTTGTTTCGGCGTTCTTTCGGGCTCTTGGTAAAGCGCTCTCCATGGAACTTCATTATACCTCTGGTTATCATCCGGAAGCCGATGGGCAGACTGAGCGTGTCAATCAGACTCTTGAGCAGTACATCAGGATCTATTGTTCCTACCAACAAGATGACTGGTCGCCTTTACTTCCGATCGCCGAGTTCGCCTATAACAACGCTCCCAACGCTTCCACAGGTATTACTCCATTCTTCGCTAACAAAGGATACCACCCAAACATCACCGTTCGGCCCGAGGTCGATATGAAGTCTGATCTAGCTAGAGACTTCGTCGTCAACCTTGATGAACTCCACGCTTTCCTTCGAGAGGAAATCCTTCTAGCTCAATCCTGTTACAAGGAACAAGCTGACAGGAAAAGAATCTCGCACCCGGAGTTCCCGATCGGCTCCGAAGTATTTGTTCTTGCTAAGCACATTCGATCTACTCGTCCTACTGAAAAATTCTCAGAAAAATATCTTGGTCCTTTCAAGGTCATCAGTCGACCTGGTACTCTGTCTTATGAGCTCAAGCTCCCGGACTATCTTCACCGCATTCACCCGGTTTTCCACGTCTCACAGTTGGAGCCGGTTACGCCGAATCCATTCCCGAATCGTACTCAATCTCCTCCACCTCCAATTGAAGTTGATGGTGAAGAGGAGTACAACATTGCCGAAATTCTGGACTCCAAACTGGACAGAAGGTATAAACGTTGTCCTCTACGTTACTATATTCGGTGGGCCGGTTATGAAGGTACCGACGATGAATTCTCTTGGGTAGCTGCTGATGAATTACATGCTGACGAACTTGTACCGGCATTCCATGCCCGATACCCTCACAAACCTGGACCTTGATCACAAAAATCACTTTCTTCCTTTCCCCGCTTCCGCCATGCTCCGCCGAAGTTTACTTTGTGCGTTTAGAGGGTAAACACGATGATAGTAAATTGAATGTTTATCCCTCTCTCTCTTAATTGTTCATCTCATTCTTCAATCTACTATTTCACTTATATTTCTTTCACACTTAAACTAATTATACTTCGAACTAATTACTTCTTACGCCGCTTCGCGGCCCATTCACTTTCCGATTTCAAATCGCGTTGACAATTTATTATATACAAAAAAGCAAAAAAATTATATGTAAGGCAGGGCAGGATACTACAAGAAGGTTACAAGAAAAGGCCAGAGGGCCGATGTCCGAAGATACCCTATGCTGCCCTCTCCTTCCCTTTTCCCGTCGGCGCCGTCTCCTCCTCTCCCTCTCCATCCTTCTCCACTTCCTCTTCCGCTCTTTCCTCTATCTCCCTCGCTTCCTCCTCATCACTATCCACAACCCTTCGCCTTTTCCTCGATGAGCCCGACGGCCCAGCTTCCGGCATCTCCGGGGGTGACCTCCTCCTCCTTGCTGCGTCGGTGATCAGCCAATCCAACTTCCTGTTGAAGTGCCGGTGGTAAGTATTGGCCTTTACTTGACCATCTCAAAGCTGCCGGTTATTGGCAAGTAGCTGAGCTACCTGGCTCTCAAGGACCGCCAGGCGCTCGCCGGTCGGATTCGATCCTCCTTCTTGTTTCACTGTCGATGGCCGCCCGGAGTACGAGCACCGGACCTTGGCGTCGTGACAGGGTTTACATATTACTGAACTTCTCTTGCCAGCCTGCATCTGGCAAGAGATCTTCTTAACCCTGCATCGTTCGCAGGGCTCCTTGTCGTCGTCGTCGTCGTTGCCCTCATCACCATCATCGGGGTCCCCGCCGACCGGCTGAAGGATTTTCAAGTTAGTACTAGCGAAATAATAATATGGAGCCACATACCTCTGCCCTTGCCTTTCCCTTACCCTTACTCTTCGTTCTCCGAATCTCCACCACGGGCCACCGTGGAGAAACCGACACCTCACTGGGAGAGGTACCCCGTTGACTCCTAGCGGCCGCCGCAGCGGCCAACAACCTCCTCCTCTTGTTGTCGAGCCCGCTTGGCCCGCTCCTGCGCCTCTTGCGCCTTCCTCTTTTTCTCCGCTGCCGCCCTTGCAGCCTCTTCCTCAGCCTTTTTCCTTGCGGCCTCCGCCGCCTTCCTCCCTCTCACCCTCTCCACTCGTGCCTGCGCCTTCCTAATAATGTCGTCCTCGTCTTCGTCTTCGAGGTCGTCCTCCTCTTGAGCGGCGGAGTCGGATGGTGGTGGTAAGGGGCGCGACCACGAAGGGCCGGCAGTAGCAGAGATGGTGGTGGTGGTAGTGCGACTAGCGGACATTGTGGACTTAGGAGTTTTTGGAAACTTGGGTCTTATCGGCGAAACTCTGGACCTTTTATAGGGCAAAAACGGCGCACGGACCAACGAAAATTTTCCTTCGAATTGTGTTTGGTTTACGGTGAACCGAAAATTTTCACTGATGACTAACGCCAATTCCCGGTACCAACGGCCTTTGAAAATTTTCCTGCTGACTGATGGGCCAAATTCCCGATGCTGACGGCCTTTTAAAATTTTCCTTTGGTGACTAATCAACTCCCGGCATTAATGGCTTTCAAGGGCTCAAGCCTAAGAGGGGGATACTGTCAAGCCCATGCCTCGGTCCTCCACTCCGCCGCTCGGTATTCCGAAGATCCACCTTTATTGTAATCTTTCTTATTTTTCTTTCTCGCTACAAATACCCTTACGTTCTAGTCTCTCCTTATTGTCTTTTACTTTACCCTGCAGGTACTACTCATATAACTCCTAGTAGTTAGTCTAGCGCTCCGCACCGATGTGCCGCTCCGTAGATATAAATACTGCCTGTATGCTACTGTAGTTCCTCAGTTTAATTATCGACTTAGATTCCCTCCTTAACTCTGTGCTCCTCTAAGTCTTCAGGCTCATCGCCTTGAAGTACTCTCTACTATAACCTTAGGACTTAACGTTCTCTGGTTCGCTCCTCGTCACTGGCGTTATCGCCGCTCCGACTTGGCTGCTACTCAGCTCCTCTCTCTATACTCTCGATCTCTGGGGACTAACGGCGTAACGGCGGTGTTGTTAATAACTTCACTACTGTCCCACTCGTCTTCCGCACTTAGGCATCTTGTGGCTTTGGCACGGTTACACAGTGTACATGATCTTAACAGTATCCACCGCTAAGTAAACATCCCAATCAAAATTAATTGGTCTCAAAGCTGGACAGTCTCGGATTCCATCCTTTAATTCATCCATTGCTTTGTCACATTTTTCATTCCATTCAAATGAAACATTACTCGTTAACTTAGTCAAAGGAGCTGCTTTCTTAGCAAAGTTCGCAATGAACATTCTCAATTGACTTGCAGTTCTTAAGAATGCTTGAACCTCGGTCTTATCACCACATGAAGGCCAATCTAGGACTACTTGAGCAATATGTTCTTCTGGCATACTGCCTTCATAGGTACATCTATGTCCTACGACAATTGTTTCTTCACAACAAAGAAATACTTTGGTTCCACTGAAGGTTCCTCCTACGTACTTCATTCGTTGTATCACTCTATTCATGTTTTGGAAATGTTCCCAAACAAATTGTCTAATTCCAGGATTCTCTGGAATGGTTTCGTAACCTCCTTCTGGTAATTCATATCGAGTTGATGGTCCTTTTACAGGTACATCATCAATGTAAGGAATTGTTACGTGTGGTATTTCATCTCGTAGAATATATGTCACATCATCATGAAATATAGGCACTGAATTCGTCCACCCCATAGGTAGTTTTACTAACCTATGTGGTCCATACGGCATTTGAAACGTTGTCATGTCTCTAGACAATTGATCTAATTCTCATTCATCATATCCAACGTATAAATCTAAGGTTCCTCCACAAGATCTTCCACTGAAGGATCTTGCTAGATCTGCAGCTGCAGGAGGTACGCCTGAGTGTTGGATGGTAACCTTATTCAAAGGTTCCAAACTATGTACTAATCGTAGACTCTTGCCATCTTTCTTAATGACACAGAACCATTTCGAACGATAACTAGCATTCGATGGTTCGTATATTCCTGAGTCAATTTTACTTTTAATTATTTTGCACACATCCTCGAAGATACCTGGCGGAATTGGTATATTCCTTTCAACCCACGGTTCATGTGGAATTACAGGTACTTTCACAGGTGGAAAGAATTCATTTTTAAAGGTCCCAGCTTCACTTGGTTTCCAAGCAAAACCTGCTTCCTGTTTACACATCATTCCGTGCATAAGCTCTCTCTCTTGTTTCCACAAAAATCCTTCAGGATGATTCTTGTCTATTATCTCTTTCCTTTCTTCCGTATATCTTCCCGTAGGAACAAACGGTTTAGGATGTTTCAACAATTCAGGTAGTTCCAACAATGGATCACCATGAATGTGTCTTTCAATTCTAAATTCATCTGGTAACGTTGCCTTTATAGGATTAACCTTCTTGTCAACAGGTTTGTACTTCGTAAACACTTCTTCTGTATTCAAGTTGATTGGTTTCTCAACTCCTATGGCTTCATTAACCACTTGTTTATTCATTTCATCTATTAAATTGATAGGAGACCTATCCTGCTGATTCAATTTAATACGTTCTTCAAGTTTATTTGTTGGAGGTTCATTCAATAAGTCTGGCTGAACATTCTCCTTCTTGTCCTTCGAGTCCTGGGCTTTTCCTTTCTTTCATTGCCTCGACTCATATCTTACTTTCTCAAAACTCGGCTGAGATCTTTGAAATGATTCAGTCCCTCTTTTGAGTACTTCATATCGAACCATTCTGTTAAGATCATGTACACCGTGTAACCGTGCCAAAGCCACAAGGTGTCTAAGTGCGGAAGACGAGTGGGACAGTAGTGAAGTTATTAACAACACCGCCGTTACGCCGTTAGTCCCCGGAGATCGAGAGTATAGAGGGAGGAGCTAAGTTGCAGCCAAGTCGGAGCGGCGGTAACGCCGGTGATGAGGAGCGAACCAGAGAACATCTAAGTCCTAAGGTTATAGTAGAGAGTACTTCAAGGCGAGGAGCCTGAAGACTTCAGTATCCCCCTCTTAGGCTTGAGCCCTTGAAAGCCATTAATGCCGGGAGTTGATTAGTCACCAAAGGAAAATTTTAAAAGGCCGTCAGCATCGGGAATTTGGCCCATCAGTCAGCAGGAAAATTTTCAAAGGCCGTTGGTACCGGGAATTGGCGTTAGTCATCAGTGAAAATTTTCGGTTCACCGTAAACCAAACACAATTCGAAGGAAAATTTTCGTTGGTCCGTGCGCCGTTTTTGCCCTATAAAAGGTCCAGAGTTTCGCCGATAAGACCCAAGTTTCCAAAAACTCCTAAGTCCACAATGTCCGCTAGTCGCACTACCACCACCACCATCTCTGCTACTGCCGGCCCTTCGTGGTCGCGCCCCTTACCACCACCACCACCACCACCATCCGACTCCGCCGCTCAAGAGGAGGACGACCTCGAAGACGAAGACGAGGACGACATTATTAGGAAGGCGCAGGCACGAGTGGAGAGGGTGAGAGGGAGGAAGGCGGCGGAGGCCGCAAGGAAAAAGGCTGAGGAAGAGGCTGCAAGGGCGGCAGCGGAGAAAAAGAGGAAGGCGCAAGAGGCGCAGGAGCGGGCCAAGCGGGCTCGACAACAAGAGGAGGAGGTTGTTGGCCGCTGCGGCGGCCGCTAGGAGTCAACGGGGTACCTCTCCCAGTGAGGTGTCGGTTTCTCCACGGTGGCCCGTGGTGGAGATTCGGAGAACGAAGAGTAAGGGTAAGGGAAAGGCAAGGGCAGAGGTATGTGGCTCCATATTATTATTTCGCTAGTACTAACTTGAAAATCCTTCAGCCGGTCGGCGGGGACCCCGATGATGGTGATGAGGGCAACGACGACGACGACGACAAGGAGCCCTGCGAACGATGCAGGGTTAAGAAGATCTCTTGCCAGATGCAGGCTGGCAAGAGAAGTTCAGTAATATGTAAACCCTGTCACGACGCCAAGGTCCGGTGCTCGTACTCCGGGCGGCCATCGACAGTGAAACAAGAAGGAGGATCGAATCCGACCGGCGAGCGCCTGGCGGTCCTTGAGAGCCAGGTAGCTCAGCTACTTGCCAATAACCGGCAGCTTTGAGATGGTCAAGTAAAGGCCAATACTTACCACCGGCACTTCAACAGGAAGTTGGATTGGCTGATCACCGACGCAGCAAGGAGGAGGAGGTCACCCCCGGAGATGCCGGAAGCTGGGCCGTCGGGCTCATCGAGGAAAAGGCGAAGGGTTGTGGATAGTGATGAGGAGGAAGCGAGGGAGATAGAGGAAAGAGCGGAAGAGGAAGTGGAGAAGGATGGAGAGGGAGAGGAGGAGACGGCGCCGACGGGAAAAGGGAAGGAGAGGGCAGCATAGGGTATCTTCGGACATCGGCCCTCTGGCCTTTTCTTGTAACCTTCTTGTAGTATCCTGCCCTGCCTTACATATAATTTTTTTGCTTTTTTGTATATAATAAATTGTCAACGCGATTTGAAATCGGAAAGCGAATGGGCCGCGAAGCGGCGTAAGAAGTAATTAGTTCGAAGTATAATTAGTTTAAGTGTGAAAGAAATATAAGTGAAATAGTAGATTGAAGAATGAGATGAACAATTAAGAGAGAGAGGGATAAACATTCAATTTACTATCATCGTGTTTACCCTCTAAACGCACAAAGTAAACTTCGGCGGAGCATGGCGGAAGCGGGGAAAGGAAGAAAGTGATTTTTGTGATCAAGGTCCAGGTTTGTGAGGGTATCGGGCATGGAATGCCGGTACAAGTTCGTCAGCATGTAATTCATCAGCAGCTACCCAAGAGAATTCATCGTCGGTACCTTCATAACCGGCCCACCGAATATAGTAACGTAGAGGACAACGTTTATACCTTCTGTCCAGTTTGGAGTCCAGAATTTCGGCAATGTTGTACTCCTCTTCACCATCAACTTCAATTGGAGGTGGAGGAGATTGAGTACGATTCGGGAATGGATTCGGCGTAACCGGCTCCAACTGTGAGACGTGGAAAACCGGGTGAATGCGGTGAAGATAGTCCGGGAGCTTGAGCTCATAAGACAGAGTACCAGGTCGACTGATGACCTTGAAAGGACCAAGATATTTTTCTGAGAATTTTTCAGTAGGACGAGTAGATCGAATGTGCTTAGCAAGAACAAATACTTCGGAGCCGATCGGGAACTCCGGGTGCGAGATTCTTTTCCTGTCAGCTTGTTCCTTGTAACAGGATTGAGCTAGAAGGATTTCCTCTCGAAGGAAAGCGTGGAGTTCATCAAGGTTGACGACGAAGTCTCTAGCTAGATCAGACTTCATATCGACCTCGGGCCGAACGGTGATGTTTGGGTGGTATCCTTTGTTAGCGAAGAATGGAGTAATACCTGTGGAAGCGTTGGGAGCATTGTTATAGGCGAACTCGGCGATCGGAAGTAAAGGCGACCAGTCATCTTGTTGGTAGGAACAATAGATCCTGATGTACTGCTCAAGAGTCTGATTGACACGCTCAGTCTGCCCATCGGCTTCCGGATGATAACCAGAGGTATAATGAAGTTCCATGGAGAGCGCTTTACCAAGAGCCCGAAAGAACGCCGAAACAAATTCGGAACCACGATCAGAAGTGACATGATTAGGAACACCATGCTTAGAGAAGACGTGAATAACAAAAAGCTCAGCTAGTTGTTCGGAAGTAATGGTGTTGTGAGTTGGAATAAATATAGCTTGCTTGGAAGATCGATCCACAATGACTAGGATAGCGGTGTAACCATTCGACATTGGCAGTTGCTCAATGAAGTCCATGGAGATGGAATCCCATGGTAGGACCGGAACCGGCAGAGGTTTCAACAAGCCGTAAGGCCGATGACGGCGGGGCTTATTGCGACCACAGATAGTGCAAGAGGTAACGTAGTCACGAACAAAGTCTCTGACCTTGGGCCAGGTGTATTGACGACGTACAGCTTCTAGAGTGCGGTTCTGGCCGAAATGGCCGGAAAGTGGGTGATCATGGAAATAGCGGAGGACTTGAAGGCGAAGGTCGCCGTGATTAGGGACATAAATACGGTCATCAAGGCGTAGTAGCTTGTCACTACCTAAGCTCCAACGTTCATTGGAAGGATCTTTTGCAAGTTCCAAACCAACAACGGAGCTCGGGTTGGCGGGAAGGGCGAGGATGATTGCCTGGTGTAGGGCTTTGATATCCATGATGATCGAGGCTCGTAAAACCGGGCCTTCCAGGAAGGTAGCTCAAAGAGATGCAGTGAGTTGTTCGTTAGTAAAGATAGGACGGAAGTTATGAGGGTTCACTTGGGCGTAGCTGATATCCCCCTCTTTAGGGTAGATGTCCCAGCGTCTAGTTATCGAGTCAGGTTTCTCGCCGAGTCAGGTTTCTCGCCGAGTTTCCCCGGTCAGAAGCGAATGACCATATTAAATTGATGCAAAAATTCTGACCATCAGACCTGTCGGCATGTAACAACCTTGGTAGTAGAAAAATACTCAAGATTCTTGTGATCGGTGACAACATCCACCGGATCACCCGAACCTTCCAGATAATGACGCCAAGCCTTAAAGGCCTCGAAGATGGCCAGTAGCTCTTTGTCGTGGGTATCGTAGTTGAGTTCAGCCGCGTGAAGCGTTCTGGAAAGGAAGGCTAAAGGATGAATTTCACCGTCAGCATATTGGATGGAAAGAATAGCCGCAATGGCGTAGTCGGAAGTGTCGGTCTCCACGATAAGTGGGCGATTCGGCTCCCAATCGGCCAATATCGGCGCAGAAGTAAAAGCGGTTTTGAGATTTTCGAAGGCCTCTTGACAGCTGCTGTCCCAGATCCAGGGAGCGCCTTTTCGGGTAAGCCGAGTCATTGGCACAACGATATCACTATAATTATAGATAAAACGATGATAGAAATTCGCAAAACCCAAGAAGGACTGAATGTCCTTAACCTTCCTCGGAACCGGCCACTCTAGAACTGTCTGAACTTTCTCCTTGGACATAGTCAATCCGTCGGGAGAAAGAATATAACCCAAATACTCAACAGTATCCATATTGAATTCGCACTTCTCGGGATTGGCGTAAAGCCGATGATTCCGTAACCGCCGAAGAACCTCCTTGACGTGTTCTCGGTGTTCTTCTGGCGTATCAGAGTAGATCAAAATATCGTCAAGATAGACGATGACACAAACATTGAGCATGTCAGAGAAGATGTCATTAACAAACCGCTGGAAAGCCGCAGGGGCGTTCGTAAGGCTAAATGGCATAACCTTCCATTCGTAGGAGCCGTAACGGGTCCGAAAGGTGGTCTTCCATTCATCACCTTCAGCGATTCTGACGAGATGATAAGCGTGAGCGAGATCCAATTTGGTGTATATTTTATCTCTTTTTGGAGTGTCGAGAAGGTCTGATATGAGTGGGAGTGGGTAACGATCCTTTTTGGTGATACAATTGAGTCCACGGAAATCAACGCAAAGGCGAAGTTTGCTGTCTTTCTTCGGGACAAAAAGGACTGGAGCGCCATGGGGAGAGGATGATGGGGTGATAGCACCAGTTGCCAGCTGTTTGTCAATAAAGTCTTTAAGGACGACTAACTCCTTTTCAAACAAAGGATAAATACGGCCGAGAGGCGGCGAAGCGCCCTCTTCCAAGTCAATCTTCAGGTCGTAGGGTCTGTGTTCAGGTAATGAATCTGCAGCAATCTCGTCGAAGACGTCTGCAAACTCGGTGTACTCTTCTGGGATAGAAGGATGGAGTGGAGGGACAGTAGGAGTGGTGGAGGAGCGGTCGGCGGCGCGGGCCGCGACCTCTGAGTGGATAGCACGAAGAAGAATGGGTTCCATACCAGCGTCCTTGCAAGCCCTATTAAAGACTGCAGCACTGACAAGTGCAATGTCAACCTCGGGAGTTTCCAGTTGAGCAGCGAATTGAGAGACCGTAGGGTAAGAATAGATGGGTTCAAAGGGGAATTTAGACGAGAGGGGCTTAGCCCGTAACGTCCGAGAGCGGGAGCAAGAGCGAGAGCGAAGTGAGTCCCCAGGAGGGGTCTCCAGAATTGTCGGTGAAACCAACGGCGAAAGTTCCGGTAGCGGAACAGTGACCTTTGCAACAACAGGGTTGATAGCAGAAGGCACAGACGTCTGTGGAGAATCAAAGTGTGAAGTGTTACGGAACGTAATGTTTCGAGATGCCCAGTCAATCAACGGATTGTAGCGGGATAAGAAACTGTAACCTAATACTGCTTTACAAGATGAATCTAAATGAGTAACATAAAAGGGTAATAGGAGCAGCTCGCCGGAAGGGAACCGAACGGCGATATTTGCCATATCGGTAATGGGTTTAGAAGATAATGAACCATCAAAGAGACGAAGATTAACAGGAGAGATTTTGGTCGTAGGAATGGAATTTTGTGACACATAACGAGTATCGATGAAAGAGTCAGTAGAACCAGAATCAACAAGAGTAGGAAATTTAAGAAGAGCAGAGATAGGTTCGGCCGGCGCAGCCGAATCGGATAACGGAAATTCAGTAGTCAATGATATTACAAGAGATCGTTCAATGGAAGAAAGAGCGGACGCGTTGAGATATAACTCCCCAGGTGAGGTACGAACCTGATCAACGCAGCTCCCGTTTCGTACCGGGGAACAAGAGCTGCGGACTAGTTTTCCGATTCCTCTTCAACAACCTCAATGGTTGCTTCGGGGGTTTCTTCAACCTCGGCAGCACGGCCCTTCGATTCTCGGGCCTTTCGCTTATTGCAGTCAGCAATCTGATGCTTACCACCACAGAAGAGACAAAGATTGTTCTTCATCCTTCTTTCCTTCTCGGAGGGAAGGACTTTCCCATCTGCACCAAGATGGTTGAACGTGGGGCGCTGACCGCCGGGTTGGCCGGAATTCGAAGAGTTCTGGGGCTTACCATTGTTGTTAGGCTTACCACCAGAGAAGGGTTTAGGCTTCGGCGTGAACGGCGCCGAAGAGCCAGATGGCTGAGAGTTGTTTTGCTGGTTAGTAGAACCAGTCTTAAAGTCCGAGGAACCCTTCTTCGGGTTCCGAGCAACAAAAGGCTTACCGGCCTCACGCTTTCCAGTTTCCTCGCGTTTCCAATAACGATTGTCAATATGACGAACTTCTTGACGATAATCGGCGAGCGTTGCCGGTTCGGGCAAACGCGCCATTTCGTCCTTGATGCACTCAGCTAAGCCTCGTCCGTAAGCCCATGGCAGCAGAATCCCAGTTGGTACTAGCAGCCAGGGTGTTGAACCGGATGTTGTATTTCCGGATGTTCTCGGTTTCCTTCATCTTCAGATTACCGAGAGAATCTTCGGCCTCGCCTTGCGTGTTGTTAACGCCGAAATTGTCCTGTAGCTCCTTTACAAGGGCCTTGAAGGAAGACGTCCAGGCCGGCAGCGAGTCGAGATCCGGGTCGAGGATATCAGGGACAAACCATTCTTTGGCTGACCCACTGAGATAGGAAAGAGTGTAATTCACCTTCCGTTGGTCGGTGAAATACTTGGGACGGTCATTGAAGACCAGGGCGAGATTGACGAAGAACGTCTTAAGTTTTCGGGGGTCCGAACCGTCGAATACCTCTGGCTCCTTGACCTTGCTCTTAGATTCAGAGCTGTCAGAGGGATGGCCGAGAGTGGCGAGAACGGTACCGAGGGTTTCAATGGAACCCTTGAATCCCGAGAGGAGTTCCAACATAGCACGTTGCTCGTTGGGGATGTCAGGAGAGATAGGAGAACGGGGTCCACCAGGTCCACCAGGTCCACTGGGGTCACCAGGCTCACCACGCGGTAACCCGCCGGAATCGTCATCCAGATCGTCGTTGTTATTCTGGCTCACCACGTGGTAAACCGCCGGAATCGTCATCCAGGTTGTCATGATTGTTGTTGGCACCCGGATTATCGGGGTCAACTGGAGGGTCTTGATCATTGTGATCACCAGCGTCCAGATCGAAGTGAGGAGGCGGGTCACGAGGAGACTCTGAAGCAGCATGACATTGAGGTTGTTTACCCGTATGACGAGCTATGGCTTGGAGGATGGGAGATTCAATTCGAGTAGTTGAACGGCCCCGAGCTGGAGCAACCACGGGGGGTTGTCCTCGGCGAGGGGTCCAAACTTGGACAGGTTGTCCATCACCGGTATACAGGGTACTGTATTCGAATTGCTGTTCTTCTTCCATGGCTTCAGGAAGAGTCGACGTAGTAGGAACTGTGGCTGGACTGAAACCGCGATTACGGTGACGTGGTTGACTGATGGCAGAGATGGATTCAGAGAAAGGGGCAAATGATTGGGCTGTAGTGAAGAAAGTGTTTTCTTCGGAGTTAGCTCTGGATTGAGCTCGAGTTTTCGGAGGCATAAAAAATGATAGGTCAGTACGACGTTAACGGATTGAGTTTAATTATACTGTTAAGATCATGTACACCATGTAACCGTGCCAAAGCCACAAGGTGCCTAAGTGCGGAAGACGAGTGGGACAGTAGTGAAGTTATTAACAACACCGCCGTTAGTCCCCAGAGATCGAGAGTATAGAGAGAGGAGCTGAGTAGCAGCCAAGTCGGAGCGGCGATAACGCCAGTGACGAGGAGCGAACCAGAGAACGTCTAAGTCCTAAGGTTATAGTAGAGAGTCCTAAGGTTATAGTAGAGAGTACTTCAAGGCGATGAGCCTGAAGACTTAGAGGAGCACAGAGTTAAGGAGGGAATCTAAGTCGATAATTAAACTGAGGAACTACAGTAGCATACAGGCAGTATTTATATCTACGGAGCGGCGCATCGGTGCGGAGCGCTAGACTAACTACTAGGAGCTATACGAGTAGTACCTGCAGGGTAAAGTAAAAGACAATAAGGAGAGACTAGAACGTAAGGGTATGTGTAGCGAGAAAGAACAATAAGGAAAGATTACAATAAAGGTGGATCTTCGGAATACCGAGCGGCGGAGTGGAGGACCGAGGCATGGGCTTGACAGATACCTCTTACAGAGCTGTGGGATGGTATATCTATCAAATTGATCCGTATGAGAAGAAGAAGTTCTTCAATTACTTTGGATCAATGACTTTGAATGAACGTGAAGCACGGTTCTCGCAATCTAAGAGAGAATTGTATGGCTTGAAATTAGCATTGGAAGCTAGTTATTATCATGTCTATGGATGTAGATGTTTAACAGTTGAAACCGATGCGAGTTATATTAAAGGCATGCTAGATAATCCTAGTTGTGGTCCTAATGCAACCATAAACCATTGGATTGAGCATGTAAGAAACTATCACTTTACATTAATCCATGTAAAAGGTGCAACCCATGGTCCTGATGGATTATCACGAATCACACCTGGTGGATGGCAAACAAAGCGTCCAGAAGTAAATCCAGAAGATTACGTCAACGAGGATGGTGGGGAACCAATTAATTTTATTATGGGAGATGGGGAAACGGAAGAGCCGTATCAATTTGATGACTTCAAAGATTAAATAGACCCTAGAAGTGGTTACTTATATGAAACAGCTCAAGAAGCTGATGATATTGAATTAGATGTACAAGAAGCTCTGGATGAAGAGCGAAGCTACAAGATTCATAGGAACTACATGTTAGAATCCAAAAATGAGACATGTGAAGTCTTCAGTAGGAACTTATTCCCTACTTTCGATGAAGAATTTGTACAAAACAATCCGTACTCAGAAGCACATAGATCTTCTGAGGGTAATAGATTGGATGAACTAATCCCTTTGATTGGGAAGTACTTGTCAAACCCAACAGATGAAGTGCTGGGTGAAATGTCAAAAGAAGAACGGATTAAATTTATTAGGTTGATTAAGAAATTTCAAGTGGACGACCAAGGAAGGTTGTACCATAGGAATACTGATCAACCTGATCAACCACAATTGGTGGTGGAAAAAGAAAAGCGTATGCACATGTTGAATAGTGCACATGATTGTTTAGGACACAAAGGAGTCTTTGCAACAAATGATTTCTTGCAGAAACGATTCTGGTGGCCTGACATATATAAAGACGTGGAATGGTATGTGAGATCATGTCAGGAATGTCAAAATAGACAAATGAAGCTGTTGAAAGCACCTCCTACTTTGATGCATACACCTTCGCTGTTTCAGAAGGTACATGTCGATACAATGATAATGTTGATTCCATCTAATGGATGTAAATACATCATCCATGGAAGGGATTCACTGTCTTCGTGGTCTGAGGCCCGAGCAGTAAAACATGAGAATGCTAGAACTTTAGGTGAATGGTTCTTTGACGATATAATTTGTCGTTGGGGATGTCCTGAAGAAGTGGTGACCGATAATGCAGGTCAAATGAAAAATATGCTAGCTTGGTTAGAAGAGAAGTATGTAATTAAAGGAATATAAATTTCTGCCTACAACTCTCAAGCTAATGGCAAGATTGAAAGAGCACATTTGGACATATGCCAGGCTTTAATCAAAGCAACTGGTGGAGATGTATTTAAGTGGTTCTACTTTTTGAAAATGATACTATGGGCGGATAGAGTAACACCAAGACGTAGTCTAGGTTGTTCTCCATATTTCCTGGTAACAGGAGCTGAACCGTTGCTTCCCTTTGATATTGTAGAATCAACTTGGTTGGTGAATCCACCTAATAGAATCTTAACTAGAGATGAATTAATTGGATATCGTGCTCAAGCTCTGTCGAAACATAACTCATTCATTGAGAAAGTACAACATAGAGTAGATGCAAACAAAGTTGCAGAGTTACGAAGATTCGAACGAAAATATAGACATACAATTAAAGATTGGAATTTCAAACCAGGTCAATTAGTCCAGGTTAGGAATTCTGGAATTGAAAAGAGTTTGGATAGAAAGATGTATCCAAGATATAGAGGACCTATGGTCGTAATCAGACAAACTAAGGGTGGCTCTTATATTATTGCTGAAATGGATGGAACAGTACTCAAAGAGAAGGTCGGAGCCTTCAGAGTATTGCCGCATTTTACACGAAATGAACCAATTGAATTGCCAAACAATATTCACGAGCTTATCAACTTAACTGCTGAACAATTAGATTTAATGGTAAAAGACGAAGATGAATATTGGATGACACCAGAAAACGATTACATATTCGATGCCATACCGCATCTGAGACTCTCAGATATCAACTCTGACGAAGAACTCAGTGAGGAAGAGGATCAACAATTAAATTGAAACTCTAGATGATATACTGTTACAAACGAACATCATAAAATGAATGGCGACGGTAAGATGATGCATCTACTATACAGCTGTGATGGCGTAAAGACAGTAGGCATGGAATGAATGAATACGAATAGAGGAAACCATGTAAAGACAGTGAATCAACATGAAGAACTGTTTTTTATAATATTTATGGGTTTTAAACAAATGCATCTAAATGATGATGTATCAGTTTAAATGAAAATCGATTAGATGGATTGCAGACCTAGGCAGAGACGTGTCCTTTGTCTTCCATCATAGGAGTAACACCACGAGTGAATGGAGTAGTAGCTCGTTCGACGGTCTTAAGGACTGGAACAGCAATCTCTGTAGGAGTGACGATGGTGTCCTCAGAACCAGTGGTGGGAATACTCTGAGCAGTAGTGAAACTTGCGTCAGAAACAGAAGAGTCTGAGCCAGAATCTTGACGACTTTTCAAGATGCTGCAAGCTTCGTCCGCTTGAAACGGATTTGAATTAAATTGAATCACCTTTATCTTCAGCGAGACACGACATACAGTTAGAAGAAACATGACTGTCAGCGTGGCAATGAACCTTGCTGAGACGAGGAGAACCATCGTTCACAGCAGACTTTTCATCCTTATTGGATCCTTTGTTGGAACCAGTGGTGGGATAAGGAGTGCTGCGACGATTCTATGACATAGAATGAGTCGTGGTTACAGAACATGATACCATTTGAACTCACCTTGATAAAGGAGAGAGTAGGCTTCTGTTTGAAACTGTGTTCATTTCCAGACACCAACTCGTCCTCAGAGGCTGAGTTCATCTGAACGAAATTGATAAATCAAATTAATTGAGATTGGATCTGAAGATTTACCTCAACATCAGAGTCGAAACGAACGGATCTAAGTTCCCGTTTGACGTCACGAGAGGAAGCAAATCTTGTTGTTTTTTTCTTGGACTTCTTCACGAAACAAGAATTATCGGAACGAGTAGATGCCTCGTGATCCAAATGAACAGAACGAGCACGATCGAGGAGACGATTTCTAATGAAAGTGTTCTGAAAGACTATTAATGTAAATGGTCACAAATAAAATTGATACATACACGAGCATCATTGGCAAAAGCCATGAACTTAAGATGTTGCTCGAAGTGAGAATAACTGACGATGTCAGGAAATAATTTGTGACCAAGACACAAAGTATCAATAATGCTCTGACGAGCAGTCAAGTTAGAGATCTGTCTAACATGACTACAAAGGGTAACAGGCTTTTCCTGATAATAAATGATTTAAATTGAATGAAGAATACATACCAAGAGATCATGAAGATACTCGGTAGACCGACGAAGGGCAGAAATTGTTGCCTTGTCGGGATTGTTCGTCTTCTTGCCTTTGTACGAAGCAAGTAGCTGCTGCAAAGCACCCCCAAGTGGGGCTCGGCAACTCGAGCAATGTCAAGATCCTTCTTGTGATAGATAGGCATGCTAGGATGAACAATGATAGATGTTGATGGAACTTTGTATGGAATGAGAGCTCGACTGAGTTCGACTAATGCAAGTCAACTTGGAACGAATGGCATATTGAAAGTCAATTGGCCTGAGCTTTTATACCGAAACAGTGAAATCAAGCTCCTGACCAAATTAGGACAACTGAGGACAGTTGAATTCTTTAGTTTGGGGGAGGAGGATATTGATTTGATTGAAAATTTACAAAATTTCAATTACACTAATAATTTTGCAATTAGATTGAATGGTATTACGAATGCAGTAACCCAGAATTGATCAAAGTGATCATACAGAAGGTCAAAATATGCGGAGTGAGTAAAGAAACTGCGCTCAGAACCTGAAAGTGGAGTTGAGAATACCTCCCGACGTTGTTATGATCAATGGCGAACGGAGATCGGCTTGAGCACTCAGGACAAGGAAGACTGTAATATCTTGCGGACCTGATCTCGCGTGAAGATTCATGCCAGGATACGGAATAGAGTCTTACTTTGAACCCCTATTCATAGGAGGAGCTCAGAGCTGGCTCGATAACTTACAATTACTCATTCAAATTAAAACAAGAATCGCGTCGAAAGGTGTATTGAGTGAAGAATAGATGTATTCATTCAAATTAAATGAGACTTAAGTTCACTCATTCAAATTAATATAAACATGAGCATAAGAGCTCGTAAATTGGTGTAGACAGGACAGCTATAAGCTATCCACAACCAAAAAAGTAATAGGTAAATCTACCTACAAGAAATACAAAAAACAAGAAAGATACAAGATATAAATTAGACTAATGAAATCTAATTAAAACGAAATGGTCTCGAGCGACCAGTGGTCCTGAAAAGGTCCATAGATGAGATGTTGGGTTGAAAACCCAGACGATACAACCGCAAGTGGTCAGCTATAATGGAATAATCAGGTTATAGACCCCGTCCGTCCATGAATGTATGAAAAACGAAATTAAAATAAAACAAATAAAAAACAAAACGACGCCCCAGAGACCAGCCACAATTAGAGAGTCTGCGCTGACTCTGCCCCCTTTTCAGGAGACAGAGTTCGCTCGGCCAAACTCTCGATTGTAGGGAGATCCAGCTCCATAGGAACCGATCCCCCTACCTGACTGCTGGTACCCTCGTCCGCAGACCCCCTCTCGACTTCCTTGAGGCCTTCCAAAGCCTCGGTAGCAGAATCCGGAGGCGGGGAAGACTTGACCAGGTGCCCTTTGTCGTCGGTATGCGCCGTTGACTCGCCGGAATGGATGCTGCGAAGCAGCTCAATCCATTCACTGGGGGTACGATTGTCGAAATCCAGCCCACTCAAGTTGAATGGACTGGGCCAACGGAATAGAGTGGCCATAAGGGTCCACTCATTTAGATTGATCGCCCGATGATTGGGCTCGGCGGCCTTGAGTGCTTCCAACACAACGACGGGGTCCTCTCCTGCATTTTGCAAGTCCAAAATGGACCGCAGAAAGAGCTCCCACGCTGTATCGAACAATGACCCGATCTGCTTTATTTGGTCATTGAGGTCCATGGCTTGTCGTAATGAGGTGGCTAGATCTAAATGAATCGAATGAATTAAATTAAGTAAATCAAATGAAATAGAATAGAATGGACTTACTATGCGTACTGCTAGTTGAGGCCTTATGGAGCGCATTGAGTGCGTCCATAGCAAGTTCCACGTCCAAGGAGCCCAAGCACTTTAAACTCCGTGAGGAGCAGGCCTGGCACTTATATCCTGGAAGAGGAGCCGAATTTGCTTCCAAATCCCCTCGAGCAAGCGCCGAAACGCATGCTTGACTGGGAATGGAAGGCTACATGAAATAAAAGCATGATGAACAATTAAATTAAAATAAGACATTTAAAAGATAACTCACGTCGTGAATCACCCGATTAACCTGCATCAAGTCCTGCATCATGAAACGAGCGTTTTGAGTCTCCAAAACAGAGCCCAGCTCGACGAAGTCAGGGTTGATTGCAAGCAAAGGGTTTTCTCGACTTAAGGCAGCGCTATTCTATTAAATTAATAGAGTTAGCATTTTGAATGAATTAAATTGAATGACTATGACTTACCCTGGCATGAGCAAATTTGGGGAAAGAAGTAAAGCTCCCAGTTGACTGCTCAGGGAGCCGTAGTCGCCCTTGAGCATCGGCCAATAGTACCGGTTGGAAGGTACTATTCGGGGAACGCTCGGGAACGGGCTTCACCGCAGCCTTGGATACTCGTTTGGGGACGGTCACCCGTTTAACTGAACGACGAGGTAGTGAAGCTACAATCAAATGGAATTAATAAAATAAGACAAAGAATGAAGAATAAAGATCTTACCGGAAATGGAAGATGTCATTTTTAGGCGTTTTGGAGGGGGCGCAGTGTCCTCCTCCTCATCCTCATCTTCGGATTCAACTTCATTGGCAGTTGAATCTTCCTCAGTAACAACGACTTGCCGCGCTTTTCCTTTAGAAGCGGCTGGAGCGATTTTCCTTGAACGAAGGGGAAGTTAAACTTTCTTATAGACCAAAGCAGAAGTGGGAGGGTCGGAGACTTTGGAACCTTCAATTACCTTGACAGTAGTTGAAGATTTTGGCTCCTTCCTGCCTGCGGAAACTTTGATCGACAAGGAGGCTCGAGGAGTTGTGTCCCCAGAAGGAAATCCACTGAAGAGCTCATCATCCGAGTTTCTTGAATGAGCGGGGCGAGGAGAAGAAACTACAATCAAATTAAATGAATAAAAATAAGAAATCGATGAATTAAGTTAACACTCACAAAATGTAGAGGCATCAGCTTTGAGGCTCTCTACTTCCCGATTCCTTCTGATTAATCGAGGGGGAGCTACTGGTGCTTTGGAAACGGAAGTCGAAGATTTGATCCCCAAGGGAGAAGAAGGAGTACTAATCGACGATGCAACCGCAAATGAACCTTTGCCGCGTAACGCGGCAAAGACATCTAGATCTTTGGGAGAGACAAGACGCATAATAGCACTTCCCTCCCGGAAACGTAAACTAAAAGGAATAGGAATTGCAGGGAAGGATTCGAAATTCAGAGTCCCCTGTGAACTAAATTAGAAGGAATGCAAAAGATATCAAGCATTAGACCAAAACCTACCGAAGCCAGAGAGCGATGTTCAGCAGGGATACCCCATTGTTCCAAACTCTCATGAAGGAATGCAGGGAGACCCTGTGACAAGAACTCGGCAGTCAAAAGGACGTGCTCCGCGAATAAAGGACAGTTAGCGCGACCAATCCAAAAATCGCGAAGATAAATCTAAATTATAAATTAAAATTGAAAAATGCGTGATAAGGAATGAAAGGGATACGCACCAAGAAGGGTGCTGTCTCCTCAAACAAAGTATACCCATCGCTAGCCTCTGACGGGGGAGCTTCAACTAAAGTCTGAAGTGACCAAATAACCGTCTGAGCAGAGCAAAACAAATCCAACCCAGAGGCCACAGACAAAGGATGCGATGAATCCGGGGGAAAACAAAAAGTAACCAAAGATTGGGGGTATGAAAAAGCCGGGAAAGTGCTCGAACTGTCATAATCCGGAGAGTCTTGAGTGCTAAGAACAGGCAGAATATATTCCCTGTGTCACGAAGCGGCAGAGGCGGAGTAACTAGCGGAGCAGGAAGCGGGGTGACTAAGCCAGGCAGTGAGGCGGAGCGACTAAGCAGGTGAGTGAGGCAGAGCGACTAAGCGGAGCGGAGGCAAACTGGTCCCAGATAATGACAGAGATATATTGAGTATCGTAGTCATAGGTAATAATAAGTAAGCACATACCTGGTCCCAGATAATGACAGAGAGGTCAAGATAAGGGACCAGGCTGTGGAGGGTTGGCTATATATACATAATCTAGTCTGCGAGAAACAACGATGTAATACTGTACAGTTCAGGGGCAAGGAAGGAGGCGGAAGCCGATAGAAAGAGAAGGTGGGTCAGGTGGATCAGTGATAGATAGATCAGTAATCGATGGAGATTGACAGCGATGGGATGATGTATTGTACAAGTAAAGGCGTCGAGACGGTGAGAAAGGGAAAATGATAGGGGCTGCGTAATGATAGGGGCTGCGTACTTTATGACATTACCCCCCTCCTTATGACCATTGCCCTCGATGGTCAAGGTTTTGCCGCTGCCGGATGTTTTTTGTGAAAGGCCCGAACAATTTTTGGTGCCCGGCTGAGGTTGGGTGCGGGTTCCCAAGAGTTGTGTCCTGCATCGTAACCTTTCCATTTTACTAGATATTCCAACTTCTTCCATCGTACCCGACTGTCCAAGATCTCCTCCACTTCATATTCCGGTTCATCTTCATCTTCTAAGTACACCGGCTCTGGTGGTGTTGGTATTTCGCCATTGATGGGGTTACCTTTCCATGGATATAGTTTGTCGACATGGAAGACAGGATGAAGGCGGTCTAATGACAAGGGAAGGTCAAGGCGGTAATCCAGAGGTCCGACTTTCTCCAGAATACGGTAAGGTCCTAGCTGTCGGTCTCCTAGTTTTTCACTGGATAGCTGCAGGTTAATGTCCTCCGCACTCAGCCAAACTAGGTCCCCAACTTTGAATTGATGCGCTTTTCGCTTCCCACGTTCGTATCCCTCTTTTTGTTGCTTCTTTCCTAGATGTAAGGCCGCTCCAGCATCCTGTCGCACTTCTCGGAGAATCCGTATGCGGTCATCCACCGCTGGAATGCCGCTGCGTTGACCAACCGGGATATTGAACAGGGGAAGGTATCCGTAGGTTAACTCGAATGGGGACATGCCTAGGGCCGAGTGAGTCCGCGAGTTAATCACAAACTCCGCCATGGGGAGGTGTTCTGCCCAGTCATCTTGTCGTCGTCCCACATAGAGGCGGATATATTTTTCCACTTCCTGATTTGTGCATTCAGTTTGGCCATTGGACTGAGGACGATATCCGGAGGTTAGATCTGATTTAATTCCCAGTCTAGCGAGGAGGGATCGCATGAGTTTAGCTGCGAACTGAGGTCCGCGGTCGGATTTGAAGTGGAGGGGAAGACCATGGAGACGGAAGATTTCTCGGTAATAGATATCGGCGACACCTTCGGCTGTAATGGAGCTGGTGCAAGGAATAGCATGGATTTGTTTTCCATACAGGTCTGTACAGACCAAGACTGCGTCATATCCCTGGGAGTTAGGCAATTGTGTTATCAGGTCGACCCCTACCTCTTCCCATAGGCCGGATGGTACATCCAGTGGTTGAGTCACAGCTCGTGGGTGCCGTTGGATCTTCTTGCGGGCGCAAATCTCGCATCCCTCAACGTATTTCTCCACAAAAGAACGCAGTGTCGGCCACCAGAAGTGGGTGCTGACCAGGTCAAGTGTCCCATGTAATCCGGGATGTCCAGCAGTTGGATGATCATGGCATTGGCGGAGTACCTCGGTGCGTAGATTGTTGTCTGCTGGTACATATACCCGGCCCCGGTAATAGACCAACCCGTTGTCCTCCTCCCATTCAGCTATCCCATTGGCCAAGCGTTGTAACCCGTGCTTCTTGACTGTTTCCAGACCTTCCAGTACTTGTGCTTCCCGTTCTGAGGCTTTCCGAATACGATCCTCTAGGGGGTTCCGTAGGATTGAAGCGGCAATTTTGGTGAAGTGGCCAGGTTTAAGGACGGTCTGTTGCTGATTGTCATCGCTATCTGATACATGATGTACTGCCATACGAGAAAGAGCATCAGCTTGGGTGTTTACTCGGCCAGGACGGTGGATCATATGAAAATCAAACCGTGATAGATAGAGGGCCCATCGGGCTTGTCGACGGGTAAGGTCTTGTGCTGTGCGCCAGAATTCGAGGTTGGAGTGGTCGGTGATAATGTCGAATGGTTGTGGAAGTCCTTCCAGGAAATTCCTCCAGTCCTTCAATGCTTCAATGATGGCAAGCATCTCCCGATCATATATTTCATAGTTCCGTTCTGCTGGCTGCATGGATGCTGATCTGAAGGCTACCGGGTGCCACTGACCATCGTCTTGCTTCTGCATGAGGGTGCCTCCCGTAGCAAAGCCTGATGCGTCTACCTCAATTCGAGTGGGCCGATCTGGCGCCCATAGAGCAAGGATTGGTGCGGAGATGAAGGCCTCTCGAAGGGTGTCAAATGCCTCCTGTTGTGTACCAGTCCAGTTAAAGCTGGTATCCTTCTTGGTTAGGTCGTTCAAAGGTCGAGCTATTCTTGCAAAATTTCGGATAAAGCGCCGGTAGAAGTTTGCAAACCCCAAAAATCCTCGCAGTTCCCGGAGGTTGGTAGGGACTGGCCAGTCACGAACAGCCACTACTTTGACCGGATCCATTCTCACCTCCCCTTCTGAAATGATAAGTCCCAGGTATTCGATCTGTTGCTGTTCAAATTCACACTTCTCTGGGCGCAAATAGAGGTCGTGCTTTTCTAGTCGCGTTAATACTTCCCGTACCACTTGTCGGTGTTCCTTGAGGTCGTTACTGAATATGAGGATGTCGTCTAGGTAGACTGCCACCTTGCCAGCTGCAATGAGATCAGCAAATATCGCATTCATAAGTGCTTGGAATGTGGCAGGGGAATTCGTGAGACCGAAGAACATAACCTTAGGCTCGAACAAGCCCCGAGTTGTTGCAAATGCGCCTTTCCATTCATGCCCCTTCTTAATCCGCACATTATTGTAGCCCCAGCGAACGTCAAACTTGGTGAAATATCGCGCTCCCTGAAGCCGGCTAATGATATCAGCAACTAATGGGAGAGGGTATCGGTTCTTCACAGTATACTCATTCAGTTTCCGGTAGTCCTGTACGAAACGGAGTTTCCCATCCTTCTTCTTCACGAAGAAGACTGGAGATGAGATGGGTGACTTCGAGGGAACGATGTAGCCTTTCCGTAGGTTTTCTTCTAGAAAGCGGTCAAGTTCCTCCTGCTCGTTCAAGGACATTGGGTAGATCTTCGTCCGCATGGTTGCTGGTGCTCCGGGTACGAGATCGATAGCGTGATCCCAGGGCTGATGGGCAGGTAATCGCTCAGAGGCAGATTCGGAGAAAACCTTCTTGAAGTCTCGGTACTGCTCAGGGACCATCTCCTCAAAGGTTTTAATGGGTTTATCACGGTTAGCCTCCTCTGCTAGTTGTTGAGAATATGTGAATCCTGCTGAGCACCATACTTCCTCTGTTTGTTCTTCCAATATCCCCGCTTTCACCCATGCCCGACGCGTTTTGTGATTGGCTCGTATTCGGTGTATTGGGGATTCCTCCGTTGCTGTTATGATTTCATTCTCCTCTAGGTCTGCCTCAGTGTGATTGGGTTCACATTGGGATCCTTCGTTCAGGAGTTCCTGGATTGGACTATCGGTAGTAGATGCCACTAGGTGAGGGTGTGAAGTCTGCTCATCTTCTACTTCCTCTATATGTACCCGGGGTGGCTTTACTGAAAGTCGTCCCTTCTCCCAGTCAATCTCTGGATTTACCTTCCGTAACCAGGGGAGTCCGAGAATGATATCCTCTCCTCCTAAGTTTGTGATCAGGAAATCCATCCATCGCTCCTGGTTATCCACTGTGAGTGCTAAGCGTGCAAAGTGGGTGATTCGCCCGGCTCGGTTAGGTGTACCATCGATGTTGAATACATCGATTGGTTTATGGAGGGGTGCACAGGTTACGTGATTTCTGGTGGCAAAGTCTTGGTTTAAAAACAGGGCGGTAGCTCCACAGTCTACCATGGCTGCGGTTGTTATACTATGGTTCCTTCCTCTCAGTTTCGCATGAATTCGGAAATGTGGGGAGCTGGAATTTAATTCCCAAATAGATGATATTGTACATGATGGGAGCGAGTCATACGAAGAGGTAGCGAACATAGTAAACTGATTATGGGGTACTCTCGGTGCAGCCGGAGCGGGTACCCTCTTTAAAAACCCTGCTGAAAACCAGAGGATGGAGGAGACATGGCATTAGCACGGTCCAACAATTCCCTTATTTGTCCAATTTGGGTGGAGAAGTCCTGATTAGCGGGGCTCGGTATAGCAGGTCCAGCGACAGGTGTTGGGATTGAGGCGGCAATCTGAACTGATTCGTTTGGGAATAAGGTAAATGGTGCCGCCGTGGCTGAGATCTGCTGACGGCGAGGCTGTTGGCGTCGGCCACGGTCGCGACTAAGTCCCATGAACTTGTCCTGACAGACGGATTCTAGGTGTCCCCGGCGTCCACAGTATCGGCAGGTAGTCTCCTTGTGTGGGCAATTCTGCTTAACATGGCCTTGAGCTCCACAACCAAAACATCGTCCGCGCATACGGGCAAGGAAGGCCTCCCTGCTATTCCCAGTGCTGGTATGAGTAGCATCAATGTCCATGGCGTGAGGGTCGGCAGGGGTAATGTGAGCGGTGTGTGCGGGAGCGTGTCCGGTGTTTCGGCCGGTCATGGTGGGATCATGCAGGTAGACATCCACTGATATGGCTCGTTTGATTGCCTCTTTCAAAGTCGGAGCGATTCCTTGGGCGATGTTTACAATGATAAGGTGTTGTCGGATCTCCGGAAGTAAGGCGGTGAAGAAGCGTTCCCGTAAATCAATATCAGACATTTCAGTCCGATCTCCGATATCCTTGAACTTCTGGGCAAATTCTGCAACTGTCTGCCCTTTACTTTGTCTGAGGTTCTTGATCTCGCTACGGGCTTCCATACCTGGGTCCATTGGTTCAAACCGCTGGCTAAATTCCTTCAAGAACGTATCCCAGTTTCCTCCGAAAGGGGGATTCTCTGCACTGAAGTGTAACAGATGGGGAGTTGCCCAATCTCCAGCACTTTCGGTGAAGAAGCCCAGGGCGGACTTGATAAGTTTAACTTGGCTCTTGGCGAGATCTGGTTGTTCTGACGCCCAATTTTGGAACTGAGCCATGAAGCGACGAGCTTCAGCACCATCTTTACCCTTGAAGACCTCGGGTTTGTTCATGCTTGACTTGGAGGATGAGCGTTCCTCCATGGCTGTAGCAAGGCTGGCTACTTGTCTGATGAGCTGAGCCATGAGATCCTCAGCAGAGGTATTTGGGGCAGGCGGGACAGGAGTCGACATGATGGGAGTAGGCAATCGGGGTTGGGGAATTGGCAGGAAGGTTATATTGCTCACAGTGAGTGGCTCTCGGATCGAGTTCGAAAGGGCGTTGGGGCAAGGTTGAGACTGGCAATCACGCCAAGTATCGTTGTTGTTGTGGGCGTGAGCTTGGTCTCTGGGGTCAAGTGCGTGCGGGAGTGTGGAGCAGTCTATACTGGCAGCAGGTGTTTCAGAATCGGGCGGGACTGGGGAAGACGTGGTGTCTACGGATCCTGCAAGGACAACCTTATCGGTAGGCTGTCAGTGCAGTAATGGATCTTGACCTAATGTCACGAAGCGGCAGAGGCGGAGTAACTAGCGGAGCAGGAAGCGGGGTGACTAAGCCAGGCAGTGAGGCGGAGCGACTAAGCGGAGCGGAAGCAAACTGGTCCCAGATAATGACAGAGATATATTGAGTATCGTAGTCATAGGTAATAATAAGTAAGCACATACCTGGTCCCAGATAATGACAGAGAGGTCAAGATAAGGGACCAGGCTGTGGAGGGTTGGCTATATATACATAATCTAGTCTGCGAGAAACAACGATGTAATACTGTACAGTTCAGGGGCAAGGAAGGAGGCGGAAGCCGATAGAAAGAGAAGGTGGGTCAGGTGGATCAGTGATAGATAGATCAGTAATCGATGGAGATTGACAGCGATGGGATGATGTATTGTACAAGTAAAGGTGTCGAGACGGTGAGAAAGGGAAAATGATAGGGGCTGCATACTTTATGACACCCTGTTCAAAAGTCTTTGATACTCGAGGCTTTTGAAAAACGAAGGGAGTGTCGAAGGAGATTTGATACCAGCCAGCAGGTCTTGAGCTTCTAATTCAGAAGATGGTAAGAGGATAGAAGAGGCTGAACGTCGAGTTTGAATTGATAAAAACGAGATGGAGGAAGAAAAGGAAAGGGAAGAAAACGGACTTCAACGAAAATTTGTTGAACCCCGTGCCCCGAACCAAATAAATGTACACACTGAATCAGAGTGTATGTCAGAGCAGCTCTCCGTGAAATGGAAGCTCGTTCTGTGACTAGATGATGAAAAGATTGTGAATTAAAATTTCGAAATGTGATACGAATACCAAAAAAGTATTCAATTCAAATTGAGCGCTAAACTGTTACGATTCGTAGCAGGCGTGTGAATAAATTGATAAGATGAGCGCTAGAAACCCATTTGAGGGCATCCAAATTGATTGGAGAGCACGGAGAAGTGGAGATCCAAACCCAGTGATTTACATTAAAAGGAGATATAGTCTTGTCGAATCAATCTAATAACAGATTGGGTATCCTTTCCCGATACAAAACTAGGAATGACCGAGGACAGTCAAATTCTTTAGTTTGGGGGGGATGACACGCCTAAATTTTGGCTAGATGTCTATGCTGTGAATTGTGACATTTTCACGTATAGATTTGTATTGAGAGGACTGTAATTGAGACCCAGATTGACAGTCAAAGTCAATACTGAATCAGTCTAATAAGTTGAAGGGACCATATACCCATACTACCACAAGTTGGTTAGTTTACCCATCCCCGATACTACCTTCGGATAACAGTCTACCTGCTTGTCAAGCAGGATTATACCAGACTCAGACTACATCTGAAGGATGACCATTCACGTATGACATACCAAGGTGATTTTTATTGGACCTTACACTTGCAGGAGTTTGGAAGAACTTAC
The DNA here is from genome assembly GCF_021015755.1 of Lentinula edodes. NCBI lineage: Eukaryota > Fungi > Basidiomycota > Agaricomycetes > Agaricales > Omphalotaceae > Lentinula > Lentinula edodes. The sequence continues at coordinate 122,004 of NW_025764361.1, forward strand.
TCAAGTGACCATGAGCCAAGGATTGACTCGAAATGACTTTCTAGAACTTAGGAATTATCAAATACTCTTTCTAGAATGAGATCATGCATTAATCTAAAAGACTGCAATTTAGTCTAATAGACCAATCAGGTTGCATGGTTGAGGAAAATGACTAGAAGAATGATTGAAGTACTGCGAGGCTCCGAAGACATATCAAATGAATGTCAAAGAGTCCTGACGTAGAAAATATTGAAGAATGCAATTAAATGAATACTATGTGTAACTCCCTTGATAGAGTATAGGCACAATGGGTGTCTGTTGAAAGAGAGAAGCAATTAGTTTAATCCAGATGAATCAGATTGATAGGATTAGAATCGAGGAGAGCTGATTTGCCTCCGGACGAGGTGACAAATGATCGAAGTAAGCGTTGAACAGCAATAACAGTTGAACACCATTCGAGTCATTCTCCAAAACAATTAAATTAAATGAATAATGAAGTACCTACCTACCTATGTTTGGAGGTATACTAGAATCTTGGAACCATTATGGACCAAATAAGGACATGTAGATTCAAATTAAATGGTATCTGACCGAGTGTAGAAGTTTTCTTGCGGTTCCGAACATTTATTGTATTAAATTAATTGTACTGTGCGACTCTATATTCTGTATGTATAAATAGCAATCTGATGTATCTGGAATACAAGTGATTTTGGGACGACGTTGCAGTGCTAATCCGTAAAAAGGAAAGACACACTCCCGCCAGACTGAAACCTCTTCGCTAGCAGCCATTTGGGCCCGGCACTTGTGAGTATAGGAACATTGTGTTCTGCTCCTTGTGACTGCGAGAAGTATATCCAGTTGTTGGGTATTCTTCGAACTTAGGATCAGTCATTGGTCTTAAGGGCAAATCACGCTGTGTGGTTGTGCCAGCACATAGTTCTAGCCCTCTGTACGGGTCTGTGTGTTTCGGTTTTAATTTACTTTGATTCAAAAACCCCAATTCTTGATATACCCATATCAATACAAACCAAAGCACGAATTGTGCTGAATCTACCTTGATCAAAGGAATATATTAAATCCTTAGAACGATTCAAATTGATTGATCAAAGCTTCTTACTTAGCTCTCAAAGCTTTGCGGAACCTTTGCCAACACTACCCCTTGCTATTAAATAAATTTAATAGCAGTGAACTCGCATATTGTGTATTAGATTGGTTGGTTGGAGTGCCCATTAGATTCCTTCCTTTCTCTTTCACACAAAAACGAGGCCAGCTCGTTACCGTGGGTCCGGTGCTTGGTATGTGATGGAATAGTTGATGGTATGTAGGATGTATCCAGCCACCCACTCAATACACTCCCAGTGCTGCCGTCCTGGGTTGAGTTGATACCATGTGAGGAGGCCCGCGGCAAATGCTAGGTCTGGTCGAGTACACTTGCCCCCACACGATATATCCAACAATGGATCCGTAGGGCTTGTCTCCCATGAACTTGGCCTCATCGTCAGGAAGTGGGGACAGAGATTCAGTAAGTTTAATATTTGAAGGTAGTGGAGTGTGCCAGCGTCATACATGGTCAAGCTTGAAGTTTGCCAGCATGTGAAATGGTGATGGCCTTCGACTCCGGGTTTTGAATGATTGTCATACCAAGTAGTACTTCAGTTGTGACCTTGTTTGCCTCCCACCATTTCCCCAGGTTTGCAATGGCCTTGTTTCTCCCACCTGCAGTAAATGAGCTGCCACATACATCATCTCCGTATGTACTGGTAATGGTGTATTCTCCTCCTGTTTGCCAGTACCAGATGCAGGGATCAGCTCTCAATGCTGTGCATCCATCTTGAATGTAACTAGTTGCGAGCATTTCCTGCCAGTCATGGCTCCCTTGCATGGTTCCATAAATTGACTTCTTGAGCTTGCAAACGAGGTATTCAGATCCTGGTTGGAGGAAATCTTTGGGTTGCTTCATGTACATGTTATGGTTGATCAGGCTGTTCAGGAATGCAGCGGTGAAGTCGACTTGAAAAATGGAAAGTCATAACATTGCGATGATGGCTAGGACCAGTCTGACAAATTCCATATGGGCTACCCTGCTGTATGTCTTGTCAAAATCTTGTCCTTGGATCTGTGTGTAACCCTGTGCCGCATATCTTGCTTTACGTTTCAGGAGTTTGCCTTGGGCATCAAATTTAATTGCATATGTCCAGCATCCACTGGTAAGATTTGCCTCCGCCGGTAGTGGTACAAGATCCCAGCATTCCTTTTCCATCAGTGTCCTGTATTCTTTTTCCATTGGTGTGAACCATAGATCAGGTCGTTTCATCACTTGTTTAAACATTTGTGGGACCTATAACTCCCCCAATGTGGTGGTGAATGAATACAGGCTCTGTACAATGAGTGCTAGTGGTCCCTTGGCTTCGTTGTCGGTAGTCCACTCCTCTCCCACTCATCTCACTTCTCGCTCCCTCTGTTCATATTCCTTATTTTCCAGATATTTGCAGGATGGTACATGTCCTCGTCCACTGTGTCTTGTTGGTTCGAGTGTTGTGTCAGGTTTGGTTATGGGTGCTGTTGGTACAGCATCATTGCCTGTGGCAGTTTGGTCGTTATTGAGTCCGGGGTCAGGGTTATTCCTGTTGATTTCTCTGTTGATGGTTCCAAGTTCCCCATTCGCAACTTCTTCCTCGTTTTCCACTAGGTCTGGTTGCCTCGTCCTGTGCAGCACCCCCTCCTCAAATGTTATGTCATGTGATTCCTCAATCCATTTTGAGTCTGGTATCCACACCCTATAGCCTCTCCTGCCCATGTACCCTAGAAGCTTCCCTTTCACTGCCTGTCTCCCCAGTTTCCCATTTGTTCTCCTCTGTGATAGTGTGGCCCAGCAGTCACATCTAAATGGCCTCAGGTGGGATATGTCTTGGCATCTCGCTGTCCAGGCCTTAATGGGTACGGTGTCCCGGAATCTCGTAGAGGGTACAAAGTTGGTGGTATAAATGAATGTGGATGCTGCCTCCCCCCAAAATGAGTACGGGAGCCCTGCATCTTCTAGCAGTGTATGTGTGCCTTCCATCACTGTTTGGAATCCTCACTCAGCCACCCCATTTGCAGCAGACGAATTGTGTGGGACCTTTTCAATAATGATCCCCATGTTCTGCACAATACTCATCCACTAGCTCATTGTTAAGTTCTCCCCCACCATTGATGCATATCCTCCTCAGCTTCTTTCCTGCCTGTCTTCCAGCCATAACACAGTACTTATGCAGTGCTCTCACTCCCGTCTCCTTCCTCTTGTTATTCAGGAAATACAGCACCTGGAATGACGATCTACCATCCGTACACAGCATCAGGTAACTCACTCCACCTCAAGTGTGTGTCCTGGATGGCCCAAATAAGTCTATGTGTGCACACTCTAGGATTTCCAACTCGTGTGTTAGGATTTGGTTAAACGGGTGTTTTGTTGCTTTTCCAAACAAGCAATCCTTACACATCCCTTGAATCTCATGTTTGGTGATGTTCAGGCCATCAACCAGCTGGCAGTTTGCCATTCTCAGTATGCGACAGATGGCTACGTGGCCCAGCCTCCTGTGCCACATCAAGATGTCCACTGGTCTGTCTTGCGTTCATGAGTAGTTTGCTGCAGTCCTTCCTGTTTCCAATACCTCCACCTCATACATTTTACTTCGGCCGTATCCCTGGAGTATGGTGTTTCTGTCAGCCAACCTGATGGTCATTATTCCCATACCCCATTCCCCTTGCATTCCTTGACTGTCCAGCATCATTAGCGAAATCAGGTTGTGCCCAAAAAATGGTGTGTGTTTTGCTCCTCGGAGTTGTATCACTCTCTCACTGTCCCCAATATGTGTTACAAATTGTACAGTCCCTAGGCCAAGTATTTGGAACCTCCCAGCATCACCAGATATGGCGCTACTTCCGCCTTGTCCCTGAACTTCCATATACTCGATGAAATTGGATTTGCAAACCCAACAGTGTTCTGATGCCCCTGAATCCAGGAAAGTCTTTATTATAGGTATCGGAGCTGAATACAGGGATGTACACCCGTAACATGCTATACAGTCTTTTTGTCAAGTCCATGCCTTGGTGCCCCATTCCGCCGCTTGGTATTCTGAAGATCTACTGTTTATTGTAATCTCCTTCTTATTGTTCTTTCTCGCTACACATACCCTTTCATCCTAGTCTCTCCTTATTGTCTTTTACTCTACTCTGCAGGTACTACACGTATAGCTCCTAGTAGTTAGTCTAGCGCTCTGCACTGATGCGCCGATCCATAGATATAAATACTGCCTGTACGCTACTGTAGTTCCTCAGTTTAATTATCAACTTAGATCTCCTTTCTGACTTAGATTCCCTCCTCAACTTAGTTCTCCTCTAAAGTCTTCAGGCTCATTGCCTTGAAGTACTCTCTACTATAACCTTAGGACTTATACGTTCTTTGGTTTGCTTCGACTTGGCTGCTACTGGTTCCTCTCTTCTATACTCTTGATCTCCGGGGACTAACGGCATAACGGCGGTGTTGTTAATAACTTCACCACTGTCCCATTTGACCTTCTGCCCTTAGACACCTTGTGGCCTCTGGCACGGTTACACAGTGTACATAATCTTAACACTTTTGTTGGAACGACGGAACAACTAAGTACCTCCCTCGCCCCTTTCCCATTACTCTCACACTGATCCTTATTCCTTAGAATGGAATTATTCTGTCTGTTTACTAGATCAGTGCTTAAGTCTGGTCTTGGGTGAGGCATGAACATACTGCATTCATTACTTGTCCTCACAGATATTACGTACATTCCCATGGGTGAGGTTACTTCCGTTTCTGCTGTTGTTGTGGTGCTCGCACTAGTGTTTGCTGTCCCAGATCTTGAGTAGTTGCGTGGCCCCTGACCTTCCATGCCTCCACCTTTTGCCCAGCACTTCTTGGCTATGTGCCCGGGCTTGCTGCAGTTATGACATATTGTTGCTGATCTGTTTGTGGTATGGTTCTGTTGGTTCGCAGTTGGGACTTGGGTGTATGCTGCCATAAGTGCTTTTACTCTCCTCATGTCGTGTTCCTCCTCCTTTCGTTCTTCTTCTCTCTGGTACCACAGTGTCTAAAGGTATGTAAATGCATCTTTGCTCAAAGTATCTGGTACTGTCCTGATGTCCTGTCTCCAGTCAGGAGGCATTGAGAAGATGATGATGCGGCGGAATTGTGCATCCATGGTTGTTCCCCCCAGATTGTGCACCTTCTTTAGAAGGTTCTGCATTTTCTTTTCATGTAATTCCACGTTGTCTGCAGTTGGGTCAAATACTTCATGTCGAAGTGCGGTTTCAGCTAAGTAGATCCTTTGTTCGTCTTGTTTCTTGAACCATTTGATTAGTCTTGACCAGATTTCTGATGCGCACTTTGTTTCATCTATTCCCAGTCCCACAGGGTTGACAGTGTTTGAGACAATTGCCCCCGCTACTAGTCTGTCCCGTACTTCCCATTCCTCTGGGCAGGGGTAGGGCTGTATGCCGGAGTTGCCGATGTCTGGTAGATCGGTCCAGGGTAGGCATCTGTCGTATGTGTGGGCCTCGGGATGGTACCATTGAGATACCCAGTCAGTCCTCTTGCCTATATTGCAAATGATATCTCCCACTTAAACGGCCTCTAGTTATCCTCGCCGACGAGCTGTTTCTTGTCTGGGAGCCTGGGTATATTCAACATACTTCCTGTTGACATCTCATTTGAGATCGTCTCAGTTAGTTTCTTTCTACTGCAGGTAGCTTTTGTCTTTTTTACTTCTGGACCAATCAGAGTCCGAGTCTCATAATCTGTTAAGGTAAATCTAAACTATGGCCTAGTTAGCGCGTGGACGGGGCATCTGATATACCTAAGCTCACCTCAGTTGATAATAGAACAACTGAGGGACTTGGATATGCCATTGTGCATGATCTATAGGTACTGTACAGTATCACATAATCGGAGACAACATATATAGATAGTGTCATATGCATGCAATTCACCCAATATGCTTCCCGGTAACGAGCTTGCCTCGTTTTTTGTGTGAAAGAGAAAGGAAGGAATCTAATGGGCACTCCAACCAACCAATCTAATACACAATATGCAAGTTCACTGCTATCAAATTTATTTAATAGCAAGGGGTAGCGTTGGCAAAGGTTCCGCAAAGCTTTGAGAGCTAAGTACGAAGCTTCGATCAATCAATTTGAATCGTTCTAAGGATTCAATATATTCCTTTGATCAAGGTAGATTCAGCACGCTTTGTGCTTTGGTTTGTATTGATTTGGGTATATCAAGAATTGGGGTTTTGAATCAAAGTAAATTAAAACCGAAACACACAGACCCCTACGGAGGGCTAGAACTATGTGCTGGCACAACCACACAGCGTGATTTGCCCTTAAGACCAACGACTGATCCTAAGTTCGAAGAATACCCAACAACTGGATAGACTTCTCGCAGTCACAAGGAGCAGAACACGACATTCCTATACTCACAAGTGCCGGGCCCGAATGGCTGCTAGCGAAGAGGTTTCAGTCTGGCGGGAGTGTGTCTTTCCTTTTTACGGATTAGCACTGCAACGTCGTCCCAAAATCACTTGTATTCCAGATACATCGGATCGCTATTTATACATACAGAATATAGAGTCACATAGTACAATTAATTTAATACAATCAACGTTCGGAACCGCAAGGAAACTTCTACACTCAGTCAGATACCATTTAATTTGAATCTACATGTCCTTATTTGGTCCATATTGGTTCCAAGATTCTAGTATACCTCCAAACATAGGCAGGTACTTCAATATTCATTTAATTTAATTGTTTTTGGAGGATGACTCGAATGGTGTTCAACTGTCATTGCGGTTCAACACTTACTTCGATCATTTGTCACCTCGTCCGGAGGCAAATCAGCTCTCCTCGATTCTAATCCTATCAATCTGATTCATCTGGATTAAACTAATTGCTTCTCTCTTTCAACAGACACCCATTGTGCCTATACTCTATCAAGGGAGTTACGCATAGTATTCATTTAATTGCATTCTTCAATGTTTTCTACGTCAGGACTCTTTGACATTCATTTGATATGTCTTCGGAGCCTCGCAGTACTTCGATCGTTCTTCTAGTCATTTTCCTCAACCATGCAACTTGATTGGTCTATTAGACTAAATCGCAGTCTTTTAGATTAATGCATGATCTCGTTCTAGAAGGAGTATTTGATAATTCCTGAGTTCTAGAAAGTCATTTCGAGTCAATCCTCGGTTCTTGGTCACTTGAGTAAGTTCTTCCAAACTCCTGCCAGTGTAAGGTCCAATAAGAATACCCTTGGTATGTCATACGTGAATCGTCATCCTTCGGATGTAGTCCGAGTCTGGTATAATCCTGCTTGACAAACAGGTAGACTGCTATCCGTAGGTAGTATCAGGGATGGGTAAACTAACCAACTTGTGGTAGTATGGGTATATGGTCCCTTCAACTTATTAGACTGATTCAGTATTGACTTTGACTGTCAATCTGGGTCTCAATTACAGTCCTCTCAATACAAATCTATACGTGAAAATGTCACAATTCACAACATAGACGTCTAGCCAAAATTTAGGCGTGTCACCGGCCCAGCCCGGAGCGGCCGGACTTCGGAATAATAACCTTGTGGCTATCATTGTATTTATTTATTGTTCCGAGCTTTCATCGAGGTCTTCTGACTGTATTTGGGATGTATATAAGCTAGAATACTTTGTACGTTGTAGTCAAGCTTGAAATCAAGTGTACCATCTTATCCCAGTCTTTAATATCTTCTTTACCCTTTGCTTCCAGACTCCCGGATCATCAGGAACCCCATTTAGGCTGCTCATCCCAATCTTGCACTCTTGCCATAATTCCCGGGGACACCAACAGTGTGTGAAGGGTGTTGCTAATAGCTTCACCGACGTCCCACTTCCAGTGTGTACTACAGGCCAATACTCAGTTCCGGACCTTGGAATTATCCCGGGCCATTCCTGGGCCAGATCCGGCCTTAGAACCTCTATAGCTATTGACCTGTAGGCACGGTCTTGTCAGATAGGGATAGTCAAAGCAGGGTATGTGTATGTACAGAGTGCTGCCTCAACACGGTCCATTCATCACAAGCCGCCAGTCATTTCTGCAACTGATTATTTCCATAGGCGCCGGTGCAGTTACCACATGCCGACAGTCATTTATTCACATTGAGTCGTGACACAATACCGAGACTGACAGTGCGATCATGCGCACTGAAGCCAAAGCAGTAAATATTTGTTATGTAAGTTGACACTGCTTTGGCCGGTCAAAGCAGTCAATCGCGTCCAGCCACCGCAAAAACCAAGCTCATGGCTAATATGCTACGCATTTTGGGACAGCATCCAATATATGTTTACAAAAACATAGCCGAGTTATAACATGCATTCAAATGTGAGCCTCCTTTGTCCGGCTCAGAGGGGGCCCCTCCAATCCAAATACGGCTCACATAGGGTGCTCGCTTCGAAGTGTTAGGTCCAATGGTCTTGGTTGGTGCTGGCACTATGCTCTGCTCATCCGTACACATCCGCGGGTATTCCGACTCCGTGGGAGTTTGCGCGACACTAATTTGTCTTCCCGGTTCAGCCCTCCTAGCCAGTATTGCTTCGTTTCGCTCGCGATCATCTATCGTAGGTCCAATGTCTCCTAAAAATATCAAATGACCGTTGAAGTTGATATATCTCCTTGTTTGGTGTTTGTCATTCGTCGCAAGACGCTCGCTTATATCTGTGTGAATCAGAGGGAAAGAATTCGCATCACAGCCACTCCGTTCTGAATTCTTAAACTACATATGAAATTTAAAGCAATGCGACATCTACATAACAAAATTTCTACTAGGTCACAGCTGCATTCTGCTGTCTTCGCTCTCCCATCCAGGGTTCTTTTTGAGAATGACGAAGCCTTCGAGGACAGCAGCATACGGGATGAACTCCTCTGTTGCTAACTCCGCTCGTTCTGTGGTCCCAAGTCGCACCGGTGTTGTATGTGTCTGGAAGCCAGATATCGTCCGTGGCTTTCCTGCTTGCCCCACAACATCAACCGCCTGTTGTACAGAAGAGAGTACAGAGATATTGATTATCAATCTATCAGCAATTTGGAACAGACTGCACGACGCTGCAAAAATCTTACCTGACCAACACGAACAGCCACAGGTACATTGTTGAGCTCTTCATCAAGAGTGATCATGAATCGAGGATACATTGCATTCACTAGGAAGTATAGCATCCAATGCTGCTTGTCCAGAATAACTGTTCATGGACAGAATGATCAGCATATTGTACAACACGAATTAAGCAGCCACGCACATCCTTTCGCATCTGTGAACGCGGTGAGAACAGCCAACAGTCCGGCGACGGCAGGCTTATGCATGATACTACGGTCTGAGAAGAAAGGGTTAACGCCAACGGTGCCCTTGCCCATGTGTACTAGTCCCTGTGCTATCCGCACCATGAACAGACAATCAGCTTCCTTATGATAGTACCCGGCAAGTTGTCGAAGCATCTGGGCTAACCGCGCATTGTTTGACCCGGCACCGACCAGACCCATGGCGAAGATCGCGTTGAGGGCGACAGTAAGATCATTGTCGTGACTGTACTTCGAAAGTGTTTCTAGGATTGGTAGTTGGGGATTTGAAGCATTAACAAGGCCGATGGCAAGAGGTACTGCTTTCCGTATGTTGGGTTCACCATAATGCATCTACGCTGAGGGTGAGAAAATACTGAACGTTGTAAGAACAGATCTTGAAAGAACTCACAAGATGGTTAAATTGTCTCATAGACATCTGGGAGCCGATTTCCTCTCCCATTGAGATTAAAGCAATAGCGATGACAGCAAAGGTTTGGAAGGCGTCATCCTGCTTGGACGGTTCTTCTTTCTTCTCTTCGCCATCTTTTTTCTCATCACCCTCTTTCTTCTCTTTATCACCCTCTTTCTTTTCGTCCTCCTTCGGGGGCACAATATGCTCATCACATTCATGAAGCATCTTCTGAACCCTTAGGACGTTAGTGGTTCCCGCAAACGCGCATCCTTCAACAATGACCTGTGCTGTCTTAGAAATGGGCTTCTCAATGGCTTTGAGTGTTTCTAACGTGGCATCGCTACCATTTTGTTGACCTTGTGAGATGTCAGCTGATGCTAGCTGAGACACTGTAGAACGAAAACCTACCCAAGTATAGTAAACCTAAACCTAAAGATAGGAATCGCGCCCACTTTCCTTCGAGCTCTTTGTCTCCTCGCTCGGCTTTCTCCATTAACACCTGCAGAATCGTTCCTGTGATTTCGCCGTTCTCGCTACCCACAAAGACAAAACCAAGAGCGAGAGCAGCCAAGCTGCAGATTTCCATTGAAACGTCTTCATCCACGATTAATGGAAGAAGAGTCGCCATGACTTCCTCCCGTTGGGATCCGGCGTAAGCCATTCCGAGACCCATGATGGCACCCGTCCGGAGAGGGACAGACTTGTTCTCTACGTGTTCAGCTAAAAGCGCGAGAGCTGCGTCGGTTTCAGTGCGAATACTCGCGTTAGAAATACCGATGGCGAGATAGCAACCTGCCTGGAAAATCGACATGGTGAGCGTTCACGTCGTGACAATTTGCCTTGATATCTTCACCTTGATATATTCCTCCGCTGAGTAAGTGTACTTATCGATATGCGTAAGACCCATATCGGTGTCCCAAAGCAGACTCAGGCCAAGCGATGCAGCGGCACTCATCATACCTATATCTAGGTTAACAGACTAAAAGATGACGGACAATCCACATACCATGATCCTTGTTTTTGTAGATCCAGCTACTTCCTGCCTCAACATCGACCATCAGTTTGTCGTTCCCAAATCCAGCATTCACGAACGCATTGACGAAGGTTCCAGCAAGATTGCCACGAGCAGAGTCAACGTTGGATGTTGATGCACCTACATATCAGGACAATCAGAAACGGAAAGGAACCAATCAGTAGAAGACTCACGGGTATTTTCTAAATGCGTCTTGTATACATCCTCAAGACTCTTGGCCTCCTCTACACCCATTTCTTTTCCAAATTCACGGAACGATGTACTGAGACGAGTATTACTGAGGCATTCCAAAAGGTCGGAAGAAAATTCCTCTTCCTCTTCACCATCCGCGCTGTCTGCTTGCAGCCACTCAATAGGTATCTGGGCGCGAGCAAGGATAAACGCGAGTTGACGCTTCATGACACTGTTGTTTCAGATCAGCGTCTATATATCCAAGTTAGATAAACACGTACGGGTTACCAGCCGCGTTGAAATCGTCTCGTACCATATCTCGATCTCCCAGACGAATGGCAAGGGTGATAGCTTCAGGGAACTTCTGGAATTGCGTATATATTTTGTGAACCGTTTGAAGGAAGGCAATGTCGTCTGGTGGAGGCAGAAAGCTGACACAACGCGTCATATATTGGCAAACTCGGTCGAATGTGTTCTCATCCACCAAAGTCACAATGCTCTCTATCATCTCTAATTCTTGCAACAAATCCACAGCATCGGGTTCCGCGTTATGACTGAGCAAGAACAAGGAGCACTCTTTGGCAAGTGAGCGCAGATCCTCAATCGTTCCCGGAACCTCAACTTTCGAGGTTTCCGATTCCGTGGATGTACCACCCTCTTGTTCCTCGCGGTGCTCAAATTCTTCACCGAGCTCAGCAGCGAGGTGACGAACATATTCGTGGCCCCAGGTACCAGGATCGACCAAAGGTGCATTTACCGGCTTGAGAGACGCGGACAGGAGTCGATATTTCAGTGTTCCTCGGGGTTGCGTGTCGGAATAAGTCATGGCAAGTACTGAGAGAATATCTGCGAATTGGCTCTATCATATATGGATCAGACAGCTTCACAAAAGAGTGCGTTCATGAGCCCACCTTGTTTTCTGAGGCTGGCCAAGTCTCATACAGCGTTTGAAGGTCTGGGAAATGTGGTCGGAGAAATTTCAGCGGTTTTGGTACAGATGTCATAGAGGAAGTAGATGTGCGGATTAGGGTTCGAAGAGACTCGAGTGCAGGTCGATAAAGCTCCGTATCAGATTCCTGATTTAAACCTGTGAGACTAGATCAACAGCGAAGTGCAGGAAGGTGACCTTTAATCGTTCGACAAGCATCTCAAGCTCTGAGCGAAGCTGAAGGTCTTCTTCAGACTAAAGTAGATCAGTAGCCCTCTAATTCAAACTTGGGGGAATACAGTACCAGTTCATCGCCATCCTTCTCTTCATCCTTCTTGACCTCCAACTTCGAAGTCCCCTCCTCCTTGTCGGTTTGGTCCGGTTTCTTTGAGGCTGGATCTTTCGATGGAACGGGGATGGCAAACTTTGCAGGATCAGACATGGTGTAACGAGGAAGGGAATAAAATGAGGCAGGTGTTCGTGTTAGACGCGACGCGCGTCCTGGTCTTTTGCTTGCGTCTGTTTGGACTAGATGGACGGCGCTAATTCCGGCACTGTCACGCGTCAGTGGTCACACGTTCCCGGCCAAGCCAAAACAAACATAAATGAGACAGCTCCTCTCAATGATGTTTGAACAAATTCATTTAACTACTATTTGGGAGATATGAACCAATGTCAGCAAGATTGGCCTCTGATGTTTTGGCTAGATAGTGCATTATATCCTTGCCTACCAAATTGTTCATTTTTACAGACTTTTACTTAGGGTGCTGTGAAAATATCAATTTGCATATGTTTATTGGCACTGTTAATACCCTCTGAACCCCATGTCAAGATATGTGAATAATTTTAAGGCACTTCCCAAGTCTCAGAGTGCCAAGCCTGTATAATGACTGAGATTTTTTGATCATCTACCTCTCAAAAACAATGACATTTCCAGCAATAATGGCTGAATCATCAAAAGTCCTCATAACCTTACCCAAAACAACTTAGTGTCACAAAGTGTGCAGCCCCTATTATTTTCCTTTTCTCACTATTTCTACACATTTACTTGTACAATAAGTCATTTCATCATGATTACATTCTGTCGCTGTCACTCCCCATTGATTACTAATCCACCTTCTCCCCCTCTATTGGCTTCTGCCACCTTCCTTGTGCCTGCACTGTACAATATTGCATTGTTGTTTGTTACAGACCAGATTGTATGTATATAGCCAGTCCCCCATAGCCTGGTTCCTTATCTTGACCTCTTTGTCATTAGCTTGGGACCAGGTGTATGCTTACTTACTATTACTATCACTACAATACTCAATATAACTCTGTTATTATTTTGACACCAGATGTATGTGTCATGCCCTGACTACAACCAGGCCAGTCCCAGTACCAACCACACACTCCCACACCCCCTATCTCATGTATCTCACGCTCCCGGTACCTCCCCAAGACAGTACAACCACCCCTTTCTCGATACCCTTTCCATTCCCAAATGCCCTGACGGCTCCCTGACACGCGTAGCTCCCCTGTCAAGTCCATGCCTCGGGCCTCCATACCGCCGCTTGGTACTCCGAAGATCCACTCCTTATTGTAATCTCTTCTTATTGTTCTTTGTTGCTACACATACCCTTTTGTTCTAGTCTCTCCTTATTGTCTTTTACTTTACCCTGTAGGTACTACTCGTATAGCTCCTAATAGTTAGTCCAGTGCTCCGCACCGATGCGCTGATCCGTAGATATAAATACTGCCTGTACGCTACTGTAGTTCCTCAGTTTAATTATACGTCCTACTCGACCTTAGGACTTGAACGTCCTCTGGCCCGCTCCTCGTCATCAGCGATACCGCCGCTCCAACTTGGCTGCTACTTAGCTCCTCTCTCTATACTCTCGATCTCCGGGGACTAACGGCGTAACGGCGGTGTTGTTAATAACTTCACTACTGTCCCACTCGTCTTCCGCACTTAGACACCTTGTGGCCTTGGCACGGTTACACGGTGTACATGATCTTAACATCCCCTGACACGTGCACAAAACCTCCTACCACCAAACTCATTAAGTATCAATCTTAATCACCTGCGTTCTCCAGATTTCCCGATGTCCCCTTGTTCACTTCCCGTACCTATTTAAGTAGTCTTACAATGTCCCGAAGCCCCAGCTTGGTATATTTTGAACACACACCCTTTTGCATAGGTCCAGTCCCTGTCCCTTTGTACCTGCTAACTATACGGATTTCTCTTACTCTCTGTTTCTTTATCTCTGTTTCTCTATTACTATCTCATCTCTATGGTCGTCTAAACAATCCAATACATGCTTTTACCTCACGTCTAAGCAATCCGAGTGAGTCTTTGAGCTCCCTTAACCAATACTAAAGCTCCCCAAACATCTATCGTTTTGGTGAGCCAACCTCCCCCAAACCTCCTCAAGCTCCCCAAGTGCTCCACAAGCTCAGGGACCTTGATCCAGCTAACATCGAAGCTATCCCCTACATCGAACTATGTACCACTTCTCCGTTACCACCTCCAACGCTTGAGGACATCCACCTCTATCTCCACTTCCCGGGACCTCCCTCCCGAGCTTCTACTCCATTGGTAATATGCCTAAATTTTGGCTAGACGTCTATGCTGTGAATTGTGACATTTTCACGTATAGATTTGTATCGAGAGGACTGTAATTGAGACCCAGATTGACAGTCAAAGTCAATACTGAATCAGTCTAATAAGCTGAAGGGACCATATACCCATACTACCACAAGTTGGTTAGTTTACCCATCCCCGATACTACCTTCGGATAACAGTCTACCTGTTTGTCAAGCAGGATTATACCAGGCTCAGACTACATCCGAAGGATGACCATTCATGTATGACATACCAAGGGTATTCTTATTGGACCTTACACTGGCAGGAGTTTGGAAGAACTTACTCAAGTGACCATGAGCTGAGGATTGACTCAAAATGACTTTCTAGAACTTAGGAATTATCAAATACTCTTTCTAAAATGAGATCATGCATTAATCTAAAAGACTGCGATTTAGTCTAATAGACCAATCAAGTTGCATGGTTGAGGAAAATGACTAGAAGAACGATCGAAGTACTGCGAGGCTCCGAAGACATATCAAATGAATGTCAAAGAGTCCTGACGTAGAAAATATTGAAGAATGCAATTAAATGAATACTATGCGTAACTCCCTTGATAGAGTATAGGCACAATGGGTGTCTATTGAAAGAGAGAAGCAATTAGTTTAATCCAGATGAATCAGATTGATAGGATTAGAATTGAGGAGAGCTGATTTGCCTCCGGACAAGGTGACAAACAATCGAAGTAAGTGTTGAACAGCGATGACAGTTGAACACTATTCGAGTCATTCTCTAAAAACAATTAAATTAAATGAATATTGAAGTACCTACCTATGTTTGGAGGTATACTAGAATCTTGGAACCAATATGGACCAAATAAGGACCTGTAGATTCAAATTAAATGGTATCTGACTGATTGTAGAAGTTTCCTTGCGGTTCCGAACATTTATTGTATTAAATTAATTGTACTGTGCAATTCTATATTCTGTATGTATAAATAGCGATCCGATGTATCTGGAATACAAGTGATTTTGGGACGACGTTGCAGTGCTAATCCGTAAAAAGGAAAGACACACTCCCGCCAGACTGAAACCTCTTCGCTAGCAGCCATTTGGGCCCGGCACTTGTGAGTATAGGAACATTGTGTTCTGCTCCTTGTGACTGCGAGAAGTATATCCAGTTGTTGGGTATTCTTCGAACTTAGGATCAGTCATTGGTCTTAAGGGCAAATCACGCTGTGTGGTTGTGCCAGCACATAGTTCTAGCCCTCTGTAGGGGTCTGTGTGTTTCGGTTTTAATTTACTTTGATTCAAAAACCCCAATTCTTGATATACCCATATCAATACAATCAAAGCACAAATCGTGCTGAACCTACCTTAATCAAAGGAATATATCGAATCCTTAGAACGATTCAAATTGATTGATCGAAGCTTCTTACTTAGCTCTCAAAGCTTTGCAGAACCTTTGCCAATGCTACCCCTTGCTATTAAATAAATTTGATAGCAGTGAACTTGCATATTGTGTATTAGATTGGTTGGTTGGAGTGCCCATTAGATTCCTTCCTTTCTCTTTCACACAAAAACGAGGCAAGCTCGTTATCTGGAGCCCACCGCGAGGGGTGGTTTTGAAGCTACAATTAGCTTAATAAATTAAATTGAACGTTTGTTTGGATTATATTCGATTATTTAGTAGAAGTGGGTTGATCTTTGTGATACCATTTCTGTGAACTGTCAACATTAGTTCATCAGGAAAACCGTGTACTTCGAAGAATTCGGAGAAAGCCGGAGTATTGACACCGGAAGAATATCGTAAAGCAGGAGTTGTATTTGGGAGATCTACGTTCGGCACTTCAGCTCGAACATCCCTAGTAAACCCTACGAACAAATCCAGTCGTCCATCCTCTTCTCAAATACTGACAGAAGAATCACGTGGAAGTTCTGTTTCTAGAGGAACAGGATCATCTATATCTCAAGGAAGACTTACATCTTTACCGAGGAATTTGAAGAAATCTAATCTCGATCTGAAAAGGAAGAGCAAAGAAATTAATCCGATTGATATTGAAGAAGATATAATTGAATTGATTGCTCCAGTGTAAGACCTGGGTCAAAATAGGTCTTAGGGTAGGTTTTGGTATATGGAGGTTTATGTTGTAGCGTGCTAAGAGCAGGCTGGAGCTCGAAGGGAGCTACGAGAACCGCGACCGAGGACGGGAATGACCTAGTAGTGGCTGGAACGACGAGATGATGACCCTTGAGGGGGTTCCTAGGAGGTCCAGGGAGGTCCCTAAGGCGGAGGGAGGTTATGGAAGAGTACGAGACCGTACGATATTGCGTAGTAGGAGTTGTACTCGCTAGAACGTCAATATAGGATTGAGTAGGTCGTATATGTAACTGGGTCTCAAGGGTATAAGCTCCCGAGAAGGGATATGTCAGGGAGGGTAGGTCCCTGGGGGCTGGGCTTGAGGATGGACGTCCTCAAGTGGGGGAGGTGGTAACGGAGAAGCAGTACGTAGTTCAACGTGAGGGGTAGCTTCGACGTTACCTAAATCGAGGTCCCGAAGCTTACGAAGTAGCTAGGGAGCTCTGGGAGGTTTGGGGAAGGGTAGCTCACCAAAGCGTGTAGGCATTGGGGAGCTTTAGTAATGTTCGAGGGAGCTCGGGGACTCACTCGGAAGGCTTAGACTTGAAGTAAAAGCGTATATTCGATCGTATAGGCGATCAGAGAGACAATAGACGAGAATAAGGAGAAACAGAGGTAGTGAAACAGAGAGTAAAGGGAAATCCGTATGGTTAGCAGGTACAAAGGGACAGGGACTGGACCTATGCAAAAGGGTGTGTGTTCAAAATATACCAAGCTGGGGCTTGGGGACGTTACGGAGCTACTTAAATAGGTATGGGAAGTGAACAAAAGAACATCAGAGCCTAGGGGACATGAGGCAGTAATCAAGGGAGACAGGTGATCAAGATTTGTACTTAATGGGGCTGGTGCTAAGGAGTTTTGTACGCGTGTCGGGAGGTTGTCAGGATAGTCTTGGGGAGGTGCGTATTACCCGTGATCCTGTCTTGGGGAGGTGCGTACTACCTCGGGGATGTCTTGGAGAGGTGTAAGGAAGCATGTGGGATGGTGCTGGGGTTGGTCTGGTTGTGGTCAGGGCATGACATCCAGAGTCAATTTTAACATCTTCTACATCGATTGAATCAACTAGATTGATAGATACGTTAAATCAGACTATCTCTCAAACAAGTAATACAATTGAACCAGTCAAAATGACTACCAATAATTATGGAATGCCTGTGTTGTCAGCTGAAGCTAAGGCTGAAATTGACAAAGCCAATGCAAAACTTCCAAGAAAGTATAAGACAGCACCATTATTTGATATAACTGATCCAAGTCAGATGATACCATGGTTCGAAGCTACTGAAAGCATATTTGAACATGGAGGAATTACATCTGACGAGGCTAAAGTGAGATTAGCTTTAGAATGGACGTCTTATAAAACAAGACAAGCATTAAGAGTCTTTGATTTGGTAAAGAAACCGAATTGGGATCAATTTAAAAAGGATCTGAAGAATATGTTTCCGCAATCTGTAGGAGATGAAAGAGGATCTAGATTATTGCTTGAACAATTGGTCCATCAATTTAATCCAATTGATGCAGATGAACAGGAGAAGATGAGAATCTTCAGACTCCTCTTCGATGCTGAAATGAAAAAGCTGATGAACGAACCAAAAATGATTACAAATAGTGACGCCATAAGATTGTTCTTGGCACCTATGACTCCCGAAGTAAGGAGAGGAGTGCTAGAAACAGTTGTGAAAGATGTATCAGTTACTTCTATGTCAGATAGACGAAAGGAAGATCCTTTTAAGATTGATGAAGTAATGAATGCAGCTAAGAAGTATATGATTGGGAGTTTATTTAATAACTACTATCAAACACTTTCCATTGCTTCTTCGAGCCGACCAATTAATAACCCTAATTCATTTAGTAGGGGACACATTAATTTGCCGTTTGCTGCAGATGTTCCCAAGACAGATAGGAACTATCTTCAAGCATTGAAACCCAAAGTGGAAGATGAATTTAAAGATCTTCTGGGAATTAAATTAGAAAGTTTGATTCCAAGGGAATTGACGGAAGAGCAACAGCAGATGGTTGCGTTGAATAAAGACCTCATGGAGGCAAATATGAAAGAAATCAGAGCTGTGAAGTCATTACAGTCACACTTCAAAGAAGGAGCGGACATTATGATTAATTCGATACCACCGAGTGGTCCTTCGAATCAATCTAATAGATTTAAAAGAAATACGACACCGAGAAGTTTGAATGGAACTCAGTGGGCATGTTTCTTGTGCAAGTCGATAGATCATTTTATGAATGAATGTCCACACTTGCTGGAATTTACAAAAAGAGGTTGGATGATGCCTGAAGGAGGTGACTCGAAGCGTTACAAATTAAGAGATAACGCTAGAATGCCTCGAGACGATCCAAACATACCTTGTTACAAGAAAATTGAACAAATGGCAAAAGACTTAGGATAGGATCGTGCTGAATCCTATTTTGCAAACATGGAAGATGACGAAGATGATAAAGTCATGGACTAGCAGATGAATCCTAATGTCAATCTAGCTGTTTGGATGACAAGATGTAAGACCTGGGTCAAAATAGCTCTTAGGGTAGGTTTTGGTATGTGGAGGTTTATGTTGTAGCGTGCTAGGAGCAGGCTGGAGCTCGAAGGGAGCTACGGGAACCGCGACCGAGGACGGGAATGACCTAGTAGTGGCTGGAACGACAGGATGATGACCCTTGAGGGATTCCTAGGAGGTCCAGGGAGGTCCCTAAGACGTAGGGAGGTTAAGGAAGAGTGCGGGACCGTACTATATTGCGTAGTAGGAGTTGTACTCACTAGAACGTCAATATAGGATCAAGTAGGTCGTATGTATAGATGGGTCTCGAGGTGGTAAGCTCCCGAGAAGGGATGTGCCAGGGAGGGTAGGTCCCTGGGGGCTAGGCTTGAGGATGGACGTCCTCGAGTGTGGGAGGTGGTAACGGAGAAGCAGTACGTAGTTCGACGTGAGGGGTAGCTTCGACGTTACCTAGATCGAGGTCCTGAAGCCTATAGAATAGCTAGGGAGCTCGAGGAGGTTTGGGGAGGTTAGCTCACCAAGGCGGTAGGCGTTGGGGAGCTTTAGTATTGTTCGAGGGAGCTCGGGAACTCACTCGGATTGCTTAGACGTAAAGTAAAAGCATGTATTGGGTCGTATAGACGATCACAGAGACGATAGACAAGAGTTGAGAGAAACAGAGGTAATGAAACAGAGAGTAAAGAGAAATCCGTATGGTTAGCAGGTACAAAGGGACAGGGACTGGACCTATGCAAAAGGGTGTGTGTTCAAAATATACCAAGCTGGGGCTTCAGGACATTGCGGCGTTACTTAAATAGGTACGGGAAGTGAACAAGGGAACATCTGGAGGCATGAGGTAGCTAATCGGAGGGAGGGAGGTAATCGAGATTAATACTTAAAGGGGTTATCGGCTAGAGGGTTTTCGTACGCGTGTCGGGGTGAAGGACGTTTGGGTAGCTGCGTCAGAAATACTTGGGGAGGTGTCTGGTGGTACTTGGGGAGGTGCAGAGGACATACGGGAGGTGGGTAGGACATATGGCAACGTGTGGTGGGTACTGGGACTGGTCTGGTTGTAGCCAGGGCATGACACAAGAATAGAGGAACTATCAGATAGACTTGGGAATTTGGAAGCACACCGAGAAGATGATGTTCGTGTGTTCAATCAAAATAGTTCAAATGGAAAAAAATAAGTACTCCAATGAAGGAGCAGGATCGGTCCATGAGAACTTTAAGATCCAATGCTGTAGCTCCGGAGGAAAGTGAGAAAGCAAAACGAAATCAATTTAATGATAATACGAAAAGATTAGTATTTGATGGGATGCATATACCCAAGAAACCAGGTTTAATACCAGGTAAATTGGTTGAAACGACCAATGGAAATCAGAAAACAGTGAGATTTGAGGCTCCAAAGTCCATAGATTGGCCTTTGAAGAAGCCCTCAGTCACGATTGAAGACGTTGATGAATCTAATGATGAGGATGCTATTAAATTAATTCCTTCGTCAAGACCAATGAATCAAATTAATAGCGAACATAGACCATATGATCATGTTCAACCTAGGACGTATCGTCCTATTCAGATTAATACACCTACGAAGGTACCAAAAGACCAGACGAATCAAATTGATAGTCATGGGTATACTCCAGCCTATAAAATTAGGAATGAAGTCTCGAGACCAGGTGTAGAAGAAGATATTTGATGCTAAAGTTGATTTGAGTACGGAAGAGTTAGCAGCTTTATCACCTGCTATCAGAAAGATTATTATGTGCAAGATACGCAATAGAAGAGTCCGTCCAAGGACTAAAACAAATAACTACGTATCAACTTTATCCGAAGATGGAGAAACTGAAATTTTGGATGATCCATCTAGGGTACAGATGATTGATACTTGCATTAGAATTGAAGATCTGTGGCAGGATCAGGCGGATATGTTTGAAGTCCTGACTGAAAGTCGTAATGACATCCCTGTGGGATCTATAGTGCAGAAAGATATTGTGGAAAGTTTTCTACGAGACCTTTCCATTGATGATGAACGAAGGAACATTGCCATAGTTGCTAATCAAAGTGTGGCATATGAAGATCATAATGATCATCCAGTGGTAGTAGCAAATCAATCCAATGGATTATGTGCTGTTACTCCTGAGATCAATAATAGAGATGAAGAGATTGAAAGTGTATTGGACCAAGGTTCACAAATTGTTGTGATAGACCGATTGATAGCTATAGGTCTAGGAATCACTTGGGATCCAGAATTCACGATTAGAATGCAAGATGCTAGTGGAAAATTAAATCAAACTCTTGGTTTAGCAAGAAATATTCCATTTAAATTTGGTGAAGTTACGGTGTACCTACAACTACACGTACAGAATAAAGCTCCATTTCAAGTGTTATTAGGGAGACCTTTTGACGTCTTGGTGGAAAGTGAAATTAAGACCTTTGGAAACGGAGATTCCGAGATAACAATCAGCGATCCGAACTCACACAAGAGGGTTGCTGTAGGAACCTATCCTCGTGGCCAGAAAGGTCGAAACAATCAAATTAATACCTCACGGTATAATGAACCAAAGAATGTTCCACCTGATAATGAAAAATCAACAGGTGAAAATGATTCAAAGGGAAATTTTCATTCCTCGATGAGTTGAGTAGCGACCAAGGAGAGGATGAATACGCTATAAGCTTCCACTTTGATGAAAGGCAAAATATTGTATTAGATGGATACAAACGATGTGAACAAGAAACGTTCTCTAAGAAAGAGCTTTCGGAACATATGTTCTTGCATCTAGAGAACATTTGAAGTCTCAAGATGATCAAGCTGAAGAAATAATTGATTGTTACCTTAATCAAAAGACGATTGGGGATAAACAAGTATTCTGTGTATGGAGAGATGGTGTTTTAGGTGAATTTGACGATCAATTGAATAATGACCAATTCAATTTAAATCCTATAAAGTCATTCTTCCTTCAGAATGGAAGGATCAAGCCTAAACCCATACGAAGGAAAGGTCAGAAGAGGCGATTTGTTGAACCTATACTACAAAATTTTAGTTTGGGGGAGAATTGCGATAAACCTGAATCTACAGAGATCACACAGAATCAATGTAATAATGAAAACACCTCTGAAACGATCAGAGATGATAATTGGAATAAACCTAAAAATTCTCAGAGAACTAGGAAGAGAATGGTTCGATATGAAGTACTCAAAAGAGGAACTGAATCATTTCAAAGATCTCAACTGAGTTTTGAGAAAGTAAGATATGAGTCGAGGCAATGAAAGAAAGGAAAAGCCCGGGACAAGAAGGAGAATGTTCAGCCAGACTTATTGAATGAACCTCCAACAAATAAACTTGAAGAACGTATTAAATTGAATCAGCAGGATAGGTCTCCTATCAATTTAATAGATAAAACGATTAAACAAGTGGTTAATGAAGCCATAGGAGTCGAAAAACCCATTAACTTGAATGCAGAAGAAGTGTTTACGAAGTACAAACCTGTTGACAAGAAGGTTAATCCTATTAAGGCAACGTTACCAGATGAATTTGGAATTGAAAGACACATTCATGGTGATCCGTTGTTGGAACTACCTGAATTGTCAAAACATCCTAAACCGTTTGTTCCTACGGGAAGATATACGGAAGAAAGGAAAGAAATAATAGATAAGAATCATCCTGAAGGATTTTTGTGGAAACAAGAGAGAAATCTTATGCATGAAATGATGTGTAAACAGTAAGCAGATTTTGCTTGGGAACCAAGTGAAGCTGGGACCTTTAAAAATGAATTCTTTCTACCTGTGAAAGTACCTGTAATTCCACATGAACCGTGGGTTGAAAGGAATATACCAATTCCGCCAGGTATCTTCGAGGATGTGTGCAAAATAATTAAAAGTAAAATTGACTCAGGAATATACGAACCATCGAATGCTAGTTATCGTTCGAAATGGTTCTGTGTCATTAAGAAAGATGGCAAGAGTCTACGATTAGTACATAGTTTGGAACCTTTGAATAAGGTTACCATCCAACACTCAGGCGTACCTCCTGCAACTGCAGATCTAGCAAGATCCTTCAGTGGAAGATCTTGTGGAGGAACCTTAGATTTATATGTTGGATATGATGAACGAGAATTAGATCAATTGTCTAGAGACATGACAACGTTTCAAACGCCGTATGGACCACATAGGTTAGTAAAACTACCTATGGGGTGGACGAATTCAGTGCCTATATTTCATGATGATGTGACATATATTCTACGAGATGAAATACCACACGTAACAATTCCTTACATTGATGATGTACCTGTAAAAGGACCATCAACTCGATATGAATTACCAGAAGGAGGTTACAAAACTATTCCAGAGAATCCTGGAATTAGACAATTTGTTTGGGAACATTTCCAAAACATGAATAGAGTAATACAGCGAATGAAATACGCAGGAGGAACCTTCAGTGGAACCAAAGCATTTCTTTGTCGTGAAGAAACAATTGTCGTAGGACATAGATGTACCTATGAAGGCAGTATGCCAGAAGAACATATTGCTCAAGTAGTCCTAGATTGGCCTTCATGTCATGATAAGACCGAGGTTCGAGCATTCTTAGAAACTGCAAGTCAATTGAGAATGTTCATTGCAAACTTTGCTAAGAAAGCAGCTCCTTTGACTAAGTTGACGAGTAATGTTCCATTTGAATGGAATGAAAAATGTGACAAAGCCATGGACGAATTAAGGGATGGAATCCGAGACTGTCCAGCTTTGAAACCAATTAATTTTGATTGGGATGTTTACTTAGCGGTGGATACCTCTTACAAAGCTGTGGGATGGTATATCTATCAAATTGATCCGTCTGAGAAGAAGAAGTTCTTCAATTACTTTGGATCAATGACTTTGAATGAATGCGAAGCATGATTCTCGCAATCTAAGAGAGAATTGTATGGCTTGAAATTAGCATTGGAAGCTAGTTATTATCGTGTCTATGGATGTAGACGTTTAACAGTTGAAACCGATGCAAGTTATATTAAAGGCATGCTAAACAATCCTAGTTGTGGTCCTAATGCAACCATAAACTGTTGGATTGCGCATGTATGCAACTATCACTTTACATTAATCCATGTAAAAGGTGCAACCCATGGTCCTGATGGATTATCACGAATCACACCTGGTGGATGGCAAACAAAGCGTCCAGAAGTAAATCCAGAAGATTACGTCAACGAGGATGGTGGGGAACCAATTAATTTTATTATGGGAGATGGGGAAACGGAAGAGCCGTATCAATTTGATGACTTCAAAGATCAAATTGACCCTAGAAGTGGTTACTTATACGAAACAGCTCAAGAAGCTGATGATATTGAATTAGATGTACAAGAAGCTCTGGATGAGGAGCACAGCTACGAGATTCATAGGAACCACATGCTAGAATCCAAAAACGCGACATGTGAAGTTTTCAGTAGGAACTTATTCCCTACATTCGATGAAGAATTTGTACAAAACAATCCATACCCAGAAGCACATAGATCTTCTGAGGGTAATAGATTGGACGAATTAATTCCTTTAATTGGAAAGTACTTGTCAAACCCGACAGATGAAGTCCTGGGTGAAGTGTCGAAAGAAGAACGGATTAAATTTATTAGATTGATTAAGAAATTTCAAGTGGACGACCAAGGAAGATTGTACCATAGGAATACTGATCAACCTGATCAACCACAATTGGTGGTGGAAAAAGAAAAGCATATGCACATGATTGTTTAGGACACAAAGGAGTCTTTGCAACGAATGATTTCTTGCAGAAATGATTCTGGTGGCCTGACATATATAAAGACGTGGAATGGTATGTGAGATCATGTCAGGAGTGTCAAAATAGACAAATGTCGATTCCATCTAATGGATGTAAATACATCATCCATGGAAGGGATTCACTGTCTTCGTGGTCTGAGGCCCGAGCAGTAAAACATGAGAATGCTAGAACTTTAGGTGAATGGTTCTTTGACGATATAATTTGTCATTGGGGATGTCCTGAAGAAGTGGTGACCGATAATGCAGGTCAAATGAAAAACATGCTAGCTTAGTTAGAAGAGAAGTATGGAATTAAAGGAATAAGAATTTCCACCTACAACTCTCAAGCTAATAGCAAGATTGAAAGAGCGCATTTGGACATATGCCAGGCTTTAATCAAAGCAACTGGTGGAGATGTATTTAAGTGGTTCTACTTTTTGAAAATGATACTATGGGCGGATAGAGTAACACCAAGACGTAGTCTAGGTTGTTCTCCATATTTCCTGGTAACAGGAGCTGAACCGTTGCTTCCCTTTGATATTGTAGAATCAACTTGGTTGGTGAATCCACCTAATAGAATCTTAACTAGAGATGAATTAATTGGATATCGTGCTCAAGCTCTGTCGAAACATAACTCATTCATTGAGAAAGTACAACATAGAGTAGATGCAAACAAAGTTGCAGAGTTACGAAGATTCGAACGAAAATATAGACATACAATTAAAGATTGGAATTTCAAACCAGGTCAATTAGTCCAGGTTAGGAATTCTGGAATTGAAAAGAGTTTGGATAGAAAGATGTATCCAAGATATAGAGGACCTATGGTCGTAATCAGACAAACTAAGGGTGGCTCTTATATTATTGCTGAAATGGATGGAACAGTACTCAAAGAGAAGGTCGGAGCCTTCAGAGTATTGCCGCATTTTACACGAAATGAACCAATTGAATTGCCAAACAATATTCACGAGCTTATCGACTTAACTGCTGAACAATTAGATTTAATGGTAAAAGACGAAGATGAATATTGGATGACACCAGAAAACGATTACATATTCGATGCCATACCGCATCTGAGACTCTCAGATATCAACTCTGACGAAGAACTCAGTGAGGAAGAGGATCAACAATTAAATTGAAACTCTAGATGATATACTGTTACAAACGAACATCATAAAATGAATGGCGACGGTAAGATGATGCATCTACTATACAGCTGTGATGGCGTAAAGACAGTAGGCATGGAATGAATGAATACGAATAGAGGAAACCATGTAAAGACAGTGAATCAACATGAAGAACTGTTTTTTATAATATTTATGGGTTTTAAACAAATGCATCTAAATGATGATGTATCAGTTTAAATGAAAATCGATTAGATGGATTGCAGACCTAGGCAGAGACGTGTCCTTTGTCTTCCATCATAGGAGTAACACCACGAGTGAATGGAGTAGTAGCTCGTTCGACGGTCTTAAGGACTGGAACAGCAATCTCTGTAGGAGTGACGATGGTGTCCTCAGAACCAGTGGTGGGAATACTCTGAGCAGTAGTGAAACTTGCGTCAGAAACAGAAGAGTCTGAGCCAGAATCTTGACGACTTTTCAAGATGCTGCAAGCTTCGTCCGCTTGAAACGGATTTGAATTAAATTGAATCACCTTTATCTTCAGCGAGACACGACATACAGTTAGAAGAAACATGACTGTCAGCGTGGCAATGAACCTTGCTGAGACGAGGAGAACCATCGTTCACAGCAGACTTTTCATCCTTATTGGATCCTTTGTTGGAACCAGTGGTGGGATAAGGAGTGCTGCGACGATTCTATGACATAGAATGAGTCGTGGTTACAGAACATGATACCATTTGAACTCACCTTGATAAAGGAGAGAGTAGGCTTCTGTTTGAAACTGTGTTCATTTCCAGACACCAACTCGTCCTCAGAGGCTGAGTTCATCTGAACGAAATTGATAAATCAAATTAATTGAGATTGGATCTGAAGATTTACCTCAACATCAGAGTCGAAACGAACGGATCTAAGTTCCCGTTTGACGTCACGAGAGGAAGCAAATCTTGTTGTTTTTTTCTTGGACTTCTTCACGAAACAAGAATTATCGGAACGAGTAGATGCCTCGTGATCCAAATGAACAGAACGAGCACGATCGAGGAGACGATTTCTAATGAAAGTGTTCTGAAAGACTATTAATGTAAATGGTCACAAATAAAATTGATACATACACGAGCATCATTGGCAAAAGCCATGAACTTAAGATGTTGCTCGAAGTGAGAATAACTGACGATGTCAGGAAATAATTTGTGACCAAGACACAAAGTATCAATAATGCTTTGACGAGCAGTCAAGTTAGAGATCTGTCTAACATGACTACAAAGGGTAACAGGCTTTTCCTGATAATAAATGATTTAAATTGAATGAAGAATACATACCAAGAGATCATGAAGATACTCGGTAGACCGACGAAGGGCAGAAATTGTTGCCTTGTTGGGATTGTTCGTCTTCTTGCCTTTGTACGAAGCAAGTAGCTGCTGCAAAGCACCCCCAAGTGGGGCTCGGCAACTCGAGCAATGTCAAGATCCTTCTTGTGATAGATAGGCATGCTAGGATGAACAATGATAGATGTTGATGGAACTTTGTATGGAATGAGAGCTCGACTGAGTTCGACTAATGCAAGTCAACTTGGAACGAATGGCATATTGAAAGTCAATTGGCCTGAGCTTTTATACCGAAACAGTGAAATCAAGCTCCTGACCAAATTAGGACAACTGAGGACAGTTGAATTCTTTAGTTTGGGGGAGGAGGATATTGATTTGATTGAAAATTTACAAAATTTCAATTACACTAATAATTTTGCAATTAGATTGAATGGTATTACGAATGCAGTAACCCAGAATTGATCAAAGTGATCATACAGAAGGTCAAAATATGCGGAGTGAGTAAAGAAACTGCGCTCAGAACCTGAAAGTGGAGTTGAGAATACCTCCCGACGTTGTTATGATCAATGGCGAACGGAGATCGGCTTGAGCACTCAGGACAAGGAAGACTGTAATATCTTGCGGACCTGATCTCGCGTGAAGATTCATGCCAGGATACGGAATAGAGTCTTACTTTGAACCCCTATTCATAGGAGGAGCTCAGAGCTGGCTCGATAACTTACAATTACTCATTCAAATTAAAACAAGAATCGCGTCGAAAGGTGTATTGAGTGAAGAATAGATGTATTCATTTGTTCAAATTAAATGAACAGGTGCATCCATAATCAATTTAAATGGGATAAACAAAGTCTTTGTCCTAGGACTTAAGTTCACTCATTCAAATTAATATAAACATGAGCATAAGAGCTCGTAAATTGGTATATACAGGACAGCTATAAGCTATCCACAACAAAAATAATAGGTAAAACTACCTACAAGAAATACAAGAAAAACAGAAAAAATACAAGATATGGAATAGACTAATAAATCTAATAAAACAAAATGGTCTTGATTGACCTGTGGTCCCGAAAAGGTCCATAATGAGATATTGGGTTTGAAAAACCCAGAGGACATGACCGCGAGTGGTCAGCTATGATGAAATAATCGGGTTATAAAACCCGTCTGTCCGTGAATGCATAAAAAACAAAATTAAAAAAGTAAAATAAAAAAAAAAGAAACGACGCCCCGACGCCCAAGGAACCAGCTACGATTCAAGAGTCTGCGCTTGCTCTGCTCCCTTTTCAGGAGACAGAGTTGGCTCGGCCAAACTCTCAATCAAAGGGAGATCCAATTCCATTGGAATGGATCCCCCTACCTGACTGCTGGTACCCTCGTCCGCCGATCCCTTCTCCACTTCATTGAGGCCTTCGAAGACCTCGGCAGCCGAATCAGGGGGAGGGGAGGACTCGACCAGGTGCCCTTCGTCGTCGACACGCGCTGTTGACTCTCCAGAATGGATGCTGCGAAGCAGCTCGATCCATTCACCCGGAGTCCGATTATCGAAATCCAGCCCACTCAAATTGAATGGACTGGGCCAACGGAATAGAGTGGCTATAAGGGTCCACTCATTTAGATTTATTGCCCGACAATTGGGCTCGGCGGCCTTGAGTGCCTCCAACACAACGACGGGGTCCTCTCCTGCATTCTGCAAGTCCAAAATGGACCGCAGAAAGAGCTCCTGTGCCATATCGAACAAGGACCCGATCTGCTTCATTTGGTCGTTGAGGTCCATGGCCCATTGTAATGAGTTGGCTAGATCTAAAATAAATCAAATCAAATAGAATGAAGAAAACTTACTATGCATACTGCTAGTCGAAGCTTTATGGAGCGCATTGAGCGCATCCATGGCCAGCTCCACGTCCAAGGATCCCAAGCACTTTAAACTCCGTGAGGAGCAGGCTTGACACTTATATCCTGGAAGAGGAGCCGAATTTGCTTCCAAATCCCCTCGAGCGAGCGCCGAAACGCAAGCCTGACTGGGAATGGAAGGCTACATGAATTGAGGCATGATTAGCAATTAAATTAAAATAAGATATTAGAAATAACTTACATTGCCAATCACCCGATTAACCTGCATCAGGTCCTGCATCGTAAAACGAGCATTTTGGGTCTCCAAAATGGAGCCCAGCTTGACAAAGTCAGGATTGATGGCGAGGAGGGGATTCTCGCGAGTCAAGGCAGCGCTATTCTATTAAAATCAATAGAATTAGTATTAATTAATTTAAATTAAATCACTATGACCTACCCTGGCATGTGCAAACTTTGGAAAAGGTGTGAAGGCACCAGTAGACTGCTCTGGAAGTCGTAGGCGACCTTGAGCATCCGCCAAGAGTACCGGTTGGAAGGTACTATCAGGGGAACGCACAGGAGCGGACTTTACAGCAGCCTTTGTGACTCATTTGGGGACGGACACCTGTTTAATCAAACAACGAGGCAATGAAGCTGCAATGAAATCGAATTAACGAAAATAAAAACGAAAAACGATGAGAAGATCTTACCGGAAATGGAAGATGTCATTTTTAGGCGTTTTGGAGGGGGCGCAGTGTCCTCCTCCTCATCCTCATCTTCAGATTCAACTTCATTGGAAGTTGAATCTTCCTCAGTAACAATGACTTGCCGCGCTTTTCCTTTAGAAGCGGCCGGAGCGATTTTCCTCGAACAAGGGGGAAGTCGAACTCTCTTATAGACCAAAGCAGAAGTGGGAGGGTCGGAGGCTTTGGAACCTTCAACTACCTTGACAGTAGTTGAAGATTTCGGCTCCTTCCTGCCTACAGAAACTTTGGTCGACGAGGAGGCTCGAGGAGCTGTGTCCCCAGAAGGAAATCCACTTAAGAGCTCATTATCCGAGTCTCTTGAATGAGTGGAACGAGGGGAAGAAACTACAACCGAATTAAATGAATAAAGATAATAAATCAATGATCTAAATTGATACTCACAGAACGTGGAAGCATCAGCCTTGAGGCTCTCTAACTCCCGATTCCTTCTAATTAATTGAGGGGGAGCTACAGGTGCCTTGGAAATAGAGGTCGAAGGTTTGATCTCCAAAGGTGGTGAAGGAGTACTAATTTTCGATGCGACCGCCGGTGAATCCTTACCGCGTAACGAGGCAAAAACATCCAGATCCTTGGAGGGCACCAAATGCATCATGGCGCTCCCCTCGTGAAAGCGTAAACAAAACGGAATGGGAATCGCTGGGAATTGTTCGAATTTCGAGGGATCCTGTAAAGATTGAATTAAAAGAAAAAAATAATAAGGATAGAAGGGTACACTTACCAAAGCCTGAGATCGATGATCAGGGGGAATGCCCCATTGTTGTTCTAAATTATCGCGAAGAAACGCGGGAAGGCTTTGAGATAAAAATGTAGCAGTCAAGAGGACATGCTCTGTGAATAAAGGACAATTGGTCCGACCAATCCAGAAGTCACGGATATAAACCTATTAAAATCCATTAGGTATAAATAATATGGTGAGGTAAATTGTTTACGCACCAAAAACGGAGCAGCCTCTTCGAATACATCGTAAACTTCCGACGACTCTGTTGGAGGCGAATCGTCCGTTAAAACTTGCAACGTTCGAACTGCCATTTGGGCAGAACAAAACAAGTCCAGGCCAGAAGCCACAGACAATGGAAGTAAACTCTCAGGAGGAAAACAAAAAGGGACCAAAGAACGAGGATACGAGAAAGCAGGAAGAGAACTAGGACCATTGTAATCGGAAGAGTTTGTGGAATCAATTGCTGGAGGGGAATAATTGCCCTGCTGAAGATGTTGAAAAACAGCACTTTCGAAAAACAAAGGAAGGGTCGATTTGGATTGAAGACCCGCCAGTAGAACCTGAACCTCTAATAAAGAGGTTGGTAAATGCGTGGAAGAGGCTGAAGCTCAAGTTTGACTCGAGGTTGAAGCCATTTTTACGAACGAGATGAAAGAAATAAAGGGAGAAAACGGACTTCAATGAGAAAAATTGTTGAACCCCGTGCCCCGAACCAAATAAATGTACACACTGAATCAGCGTGTACGTTAGAGCAGCTCTCTGTGAAATGGAAGCTCGTTCTGTGACTAGATGATAAGAAGATTGTGAATTAAAATTTCGAAATGTGATAGGAATACCAAAAAAGTATTCAATTCAAATTGAGCGCTAAACTGCTACGATTCGTAGCAGGCGTGTGAATAAATTGATAAGATGAGCGCTAGAAACCCATTTGAGGGCATCCAAATTGATTGGAGAGCACGGAGAAGTAGAGATCCAAACCCAGTGATTTACATTAAAAGGAGATATAGTCTTGTCGAATCAATCTAATAACAGATTGGGTATCCTTTCCCTATACAAAACTACGAATGACCGAGGATGGTCAAATTCTTTAGTTTGGGGGGGATGACACGCCTAAATTTTGGCTAGACGTCTATGCTGTGAATTGTGACATTTTCACGTATAGATTTTTATTGAGAGGACTGTAATTGAGACCCAGATTGACAGTCAAAGTCAATACTGAATCAGTCTAATAAGCTGAAGGGACCATATACCCATACTACCACAAGTTGGTTAGTTTACCCATCCCCGATACTACCTTCGGATAACAGTCTACCTGTTTGTCAAGCAGGATTATACCAGACTCAGACTACATCCGAAGGATGACCATTCATGTATGACATACCAAGGGTATTCTTATTGGACCTTACACTGGCAGGAGTTTGGAAGAACTTACTCAAGTGACCATGAGCTGAGGATTGACTCAAAATGACTTTCTAGAACTTAGGAATTATCAAATACTCTTTCTAAAATGAGATCATGCATTAATCTAAAAGACTGCGATTTAGTCTAATAGACCAATCAAGTTGCATGGTTGAGGAAAATGACTAGAAGAACGATCGAAGTACTGCGAGGCTCCGAAGACATATCAAATGAATGTCAAAGAGTCCTGACGTAGAAAATATTGAAGAATGCAATTAAATGAATACTATGCGTAACTCCCTTGATAGAGTATAGGCACAATGGGTGTCTATTGAAAGAGAGAAGCAATTAGTTTAATCCAGATGAATCAGATTGATAGGATTAGAATTGAGGAGAGCTGATTTGCCTCCGGACAAGGTGACAAACAATCGAAGTAAGTGTTGAACAGCGATGACAGTTGAACACTATTCGAGTCATTCTCTAAAAACAATTAAATTAAATGAATATTGAAGTACCTACCTATGTTTGGAGGTATACTAGAATCTTGGAACCAATATGGACCAAATAAGGACCTGTAGATTCAAATTAAATGGTATCTGACTGATTGTAGAAGTTTCCTTGCGGTTCCGAACATTTATTGTATTAAATTAATTGTACTGTGCAATTCTATATTCTGTATGTATAAATAGCGATCCGATGTATCTGGAATACAAGTGATTTTGGGACGACGTTGCAGTGCTAATCCGTAAAAAGGAAAGACACACTCCCGCCAGACTGAAACCTCCTCGCTAGCAGCCATTTGGGCCCGGCACTTGTGAGTATAGGAACATTGTGTTCTGCTCCTTGTGACTGCGAGAAGTATATCCAGTTGTTGGGTATTCTTCGAACTTAGGATCAGTCATTGGTCTTAAGGGCAAATCACGCTGTGTGGTTGTGCCAGCACATAGTTCTAGCCCTCTGTAGGGGTCTGTGTGTTTCGGTTTTAATTTACTTTGATTCAAAAACCCCAATTCTTGATATACCCATATCAATACAATCAAAGCACAAATCGTGCTGAACCTACCTTAATCAAAGGAATATATCGAATCCTTAGAACGATTCAAATTGATTGATCGAAGCTTCTTACTTAGCTCTCAAAGCTTTGCAGAACCTTTGCCAATGCTACCCCTTGCTATTAAATAAATTTGATAGCAGTGAACTTGCATATTGTGTATTAGATTGGTTGGTTGGAGTGCCCATTAGATTCCTTCCTTTCTCTTTCACACAAAAACGAGGCAAGCTCGTTATCGGGAGCTCTTACATCCGGAACTCCCTACCTCTACAATCTATCACAATCCTGCACTGTCAATCCTATTTACTACAACTCGAACTACGTAGCCGTCTGATGTTCCCTAGCTCCCAGCAACCTCTAGCCCTGTTAATGTCCTAGGGACCTCCGAGGACCTCCTGGGAACCTCTTCAAAGGTCAATCCTTTCAATCTGAACTACTCATAGGTCATTCCTCTCCTCGGTCGCGGTTACCATAGCTCCCTTCGAGCTCCAGCTTGCTCCTAGCACGCTACAACATAAATCCCTTATACCAAAACCTACCCTAAGACCTATTCTGACCCAGGTCTTACAGTATGCTTACTATTACTATCATTACAATACTCAATATAACTCTGTCATTATCTTGGAACCAGTTTGCCTAGTCACTCTGCCCCATTATTGACACGCCTAAATTTTGGCTAGACGTCTATGCTGTGAATTGTGACATTTTCATGCATAGATTCTGTAAGACCTGGGTCAAAATAGGTCTTAGGGTAGGTTTGGTATATGAAGTTTTATGTTGTAGCGTGCTAGGAGCAGGCTGGAGCTCGAAGGGAGCTACGAGAACCGCGACCGAGGACGGGAATGACCTAGTAGTGCCTGGAACGACGAAATGATGACCCTTGAGGGGGTTCCTAGGAGGTCCAGGGAGGTCCCTAAGGCGTAGGGAGGTTAAGGAAGGGTGCGGGACCGTACGGTATTGCGTAGTAGGAGTTGTACTCGCTAGAACGTCAATATAGGATCGAGTAGGTCGTATATGCAACTGGGTCTCGAGAGTGTAAGCTCCCGAGAAGGGATATGCCAGGGAGGGTAGGTCCCTGGGGGCGGGGCTTGAGGATGGACGTCCTCGAGTGTGGGAGGTGGTAACGGAGAAGCAATACGTAGTTCGACGTGAGGGGTAGCTTCGACGTTACCTAGATCGAGGTCCCGAAGCTTACGAAGTAGCTAGGGAGCTCTGGGAGGTTTGGGGAAGGGTAGCTCACCAAAGCGGGTAGGCGTTGGGGAGCTCGGAGACTCACTCGGAAGGCTTAGACTTGAAGTGAAAGTGTATATTCGATCGTATAGACGATCAGAGAGACAGTAGACAGAAGTAGAGAGAAACAGAGGTAGAGAAACAGAGAGTAAAGAGAAATCCGTATGGTTAGCAGGTACAAAGGGACAGGGACTGGACCTATGCAAAAGGGTGTGTGTTCAAAATATACCAAGCTAGCGCTTGGGGACGTTGCAGAGCTACTTAAATAGGTACGGGAAGTGAACAAGGGAACATCAGAACCTAGGGAGCACGAGGCAGATAATCGAGAGAGACAGGCGATCGAGATTGGTACTTAATGGGGCTGGTGTCGGAGGGCTTCATACGCGTGTCGGAATGGTTGTCCGGACGTTTTCAGGGGGTGGTGGTACTGTCTTGGGGAGGTGCGTACTGCCTCAGGGATGTCCTGGGGAGGTGCAAGGAGAGTCGGGAATGTGAGAACATATGGGCTGATGCTGGGGCTGGTCTGGTTATGGTCAGGGCATGACAGATTCATATTGAGAGGACTGTAATTGAGACCCAGATTGACAGTCAAAGTCAATACTGAATCAGTCTAATAAGTTGAAGGGACCATATACCCATACTACCACAAGTTGGTTAGTTTACCCATCCCCGATACTACCTTCGGATAACAGTCTACCTGCTTGTCAAGCAGGATTATACCAGACTCAGACTACATCTGAAGGATGACCATTCACGTATGACATACCAAGGTGATTTTTATTGGACCTTACACTTGCAGGAGTTTGGAAGAACTTACTCAAGTGACCATGAGCCAAGGATTGACTCGAAATGACTTTCTAGAACTTAGGAATTATCAAATACTCTTTCTAGAATGAGATCATGCATTAATCTAAAAGACTGCAATTTAGTCTAATAGACCAATCAGGTTGCATGGTTGAGGAAAATGACTAGAAGAACGATTGAAGTACTGCGAGGCTCCGAAGACATATCAAATGAATGTCAAAGAGTCCTGACGTAGAAAATATCGAAGAATGCAATTAAATGAATACTATGCGTAACTCCCTTGATAGAGTATAGGCACAATGGGTGTCTGTTGAAAGAGAGAAGCAATTAGTTTAATCCAGATGAATCAGATTGATAGGATTAGAGCTGAGAAGAGATAATTTGCCTCTGGATGAGATGACAAACAATTGAAAGAAGTGTTGAGCATCCATGACAAATGAACACTATTCAAGTCATCTGAACAATGAAAATTAAATAAATACTAAAGTACCTACCTATATTTAGAGGTATACTAGAATCTTGGAACCAATTTGGATCAAATAAGAATGATTAGATTCAAATTGAATGTCTTATAACTTATTATAGTAGTTTCCTTGTGGCTCTGAACATTTGTTCTATTAAATTAATTGTTATATCCTGTACGTATAAATAGTGATCATATGGATCTGGGAATACAAGTGATTTTGGAATGACGTTGCAGTGCTAATCCATAAAAAGGAAAGACACACTCCCACCAAACTGAAGCCTCTTCACTAGCAGCCATTCAGGCCCAGCACTTGCGAGTATAGAAATGTCGTGTTTTGCTCCTTGTGACTGTGTGAAGTTATATCCAGTTGTTGGATATTCTTTGAACTTAGGATCAGTCATTGGTTTTAAGGGCAAATCATGCTATGTAGTTGTGCCAGCACATAGTTCTAGCCTTCCGTGGGGGTCTGTGTGTTTCAGTTTTAATTTACTTTGATTTAAACCTCCAATTCTTGATATACCCATATCAATACCACCAAGTACAAATAGTGCTGAATCTCTTAATCAAAGGAATATAGCAAATCCTTGAAATGATCAGATTGATTAATTGAAGCTGTTCCTTAGCTTTCAAAAGCTTTGTGGAACCTTTGACAAGGCTACCCCTTGCTATTAAATAAATTTGATAGCAGTGAACTCACATATTGTGTATTAGATTGGTTGGTTGGAGTGCCCATTAGATTTCTTCCTTTCTCTTTCACACAAAAATGAGGCAAGCTCGTTACCAGGCCCAAATGGCTGCTAGCAAAGAGGCTTCACTGAAGTCTGGTGGAAGTGTGTCTTTCTTTTTTACAAATTAGCACTGCAATGTCATCCCAAAATCATTTCCATTCCCAGATACATCTAATCACTATTTACACACACAAGACATAAAACAGCACAACACAATTAATTTAATAGATTAAATATTTGGAGTTACAAGGAAACTACTTTAATAAGTTACAATCCATTTAATTTGAATCTATTTGGTCTTATTTGATCCTATATTGGTTCCAAGATTCTAGTATACCTCCAAACATAGATATGTACTTTGGTATTTGTTTAATTTTAATTGTTTAGAGAATGACTCAAATGGTGTTCATCTGTTATGGATGTTCAACATGTCCTTCAATTGTTTGTCCTCTCATATAGAAGCAAATCAGCTCTCCTCAGTTCTAATTCTATCAATCTGATTTATCTAGATTAATCTAATTATTTCTTGCTTTTAATAGACACTCATTGTGTCTATACTTTATCAAGGGAGTTGTTCATAGTATTCATTTAATTGTATTCTTTAATGTTTTCTGTGTCATAACTCTTTGGCACACATTTGATATGTCTTTGGAGCCTTGCAGTACTTTGATCATCTTTCTAGTCATTTTCCTCAACCATGCAACCTGATTGGTCTATTAGACTTTTAAATTAATGCATGATCTTGTTCTAGAAGGTTTATTTGACAATTGTTGAGTTCTAGAATGTCATTTTGAGTCAATCCTCGGCTCATGGTCACTTGAGTAAGTTCTTCCAAACTCCTGCCAGTGTAATGTCCAATAACAAAGATGTCTAGCCAAAATTTAGGCATGTCAACAGTAGCGCAGTGGCCTGCAATCACATGTCTTCCATAAATTACAGCCTTGTAATGTCTAAATATATTGAGGAAGCAATTTCTGTAAGCAAAGTTGAAATGCCCACAGAAAAGACAGTTAATAATGTAGGTGACAGGTGCTACTACTTACTAGGAAATTTTTATGAGAAGAATGTAGAGAATACAATGACTTCTGCAAGATTGCGGAAAGCAACAGCAGAGGACAATGATTGTAGAAAATCAACATTGGTACAGCCCACATGACTCTATATGACCATGATACAATGGATTAAGAATAAGATTGAAAAATCAACAGGATTGATCCCTGATGATCATCTGGCAAGGTGAATGGCTCCACTCACTGGAGAATAAATTGGGAGAGCTTCACCCATTGAATCTTCAGGTAGATGCTTGGCATCTTTCTGTCTAAAGAAAGTACTTCACCATGTATTGCTAAAGACAAATTGTCACAGTCTAAAAAGTGAATATTATTGTATCATCTAAGAGGACATGGTATACATTTTGAAGGAACCATCCTAGGTATGGAGGATACAAGCCCGAAAACAAGCGATATGCGCATAAGTAAAAAAAACAAAGCGAAACATACTTACAATAAGAGCAACGTCGAAAGTGCTCGTGAATTTGGGAGGATCGTGGGTATGCGGGCAAACAAAGAAGACGACGAAGGGATTTGGGGGATAGGGACGGGGAAAGTATAGCGATAGGATGTTGGAATTCCAAACACGAATAAGCCATGGACGAAAACAATAATCATACTATGAATGTGAGTCGAATCGTTGAAAAGTACAGTCCCCGGGAAAATAAAGAGGTTGCGGGGGTATGAAAAGATGCGTGGGATGGTAGAACATAGATGCAATGCGATGTCGATGCAATATGGTAACGGTGACGAAAGTAAGATGGAACAAATGAGGATTGGACTCCAGAACGTAAGTTGAACATTATGAAACGACGATAGGTGATTGACATGCTGAAAGAAAAGTATCGTCTGTGCACAGTCCGTTTTACTTGGTCCTTAGGCCTAAAACTTGTTCCGCCACCAATAATTCATCGTCTTCCCCATCTTCGACGAACCCATTCTGCGCCCGATGCGCCTGACAGTCCGCTTTAAGGGCAGGCAGCTCTGCTTTCAGATCGACCGGGATCCCCTCCTGCCACCTGTTCATCGCCCAGCGCCTCATGAATACGCTAACCTAGAGTTTGAGAACGGGTAATGTCAAACTAAAGCTTTCTACGTAGACCAACCTAATTGGCAACATACCTTCATGTACTTCCGGCGGGCATACTTGCGGTAGAAAGACTCGTGTTTGATAGGCTTCAGGATATAGTTCAACATCAAATTCGCTGTTGGTATCAACACACTCTCAGAATAGGTAGAATAATGGGCCAAGTTCGGGGTCTAAAATATGAACTTAGGTAAGTTGAAATGGAGGATCGGGCAGACGACGTACCCAAATTTCGCTACCAAGACTAATACGCGCAAGCCACATCGCAGCGGCAGCGAGCAGACTGGGTGGTGCAGCAATAAGCCTCCATTCCAAACAAGCAATCTCGAGAAGGTATTTTGCAATCGTCCTGGCCTTCACATTGTAGTCGTCTGCTTTACTGACACGTCGAAGAAAATGCACGGGATTCGCGTAATTGAGGTTCCAGTTCAAGGTTTTCAATACGTATCGCTCAGCCCCGAAAACATCTGCGACAGAGTAGGAAGCTTCGGTTTGAGCGAGGAATTCCTCCGCAGAAGGACAGACAATTTCCTCCACTTTGGCAGCAATGAACATTGACGTCACACCTACAAGTTGGAGTCTAGCGAGAGAGACGACACGGGCCGAAAGGAAACGGTCGACAATGTTCATGCAAAGGAAAAGCGTTTCGGGAAGTAAGCGGAAACGCTCTTGTAACTCAATGAGCCAATCGAAAAGAATACCACGCATGGTCCATCCGAGATCTTTTTGATTCGCCATATAGTTAGGATTAGGCATAGTTTGTACCTATAGAAAGATTAGCGTGGGTAACAGACGGAAGTAATCACAGGCCACAAACCTCTATCTTCTTGAAGTATTCGAAAATTTCCACAACGTATTCGCTAACCATGACCGGGTCATCTCCATCGTCTTGATCAAGGTCATCCCAATCCGGGCCATTTGGGTCCGCTTCAACCTCCTCCTCTAAGGCATCAAGTTCATGCTGATCAGCCCATTGCTCTTCAACAGCATCCTCTGGGGCATCTGAAGATGTTCTCGCCTTCTTGAAGACACGCTCGGCTTCGAGATCATCGTCGGCGGCCTGATGAGCAGATCGACGAGCGGATGTACGAGTGTGAGGTATGTCGCGCAGGTTGGCAAGAGATTTCGGAATGGTGAGGGCAGGCAAAACTTTGCGAGGCGGTGGATCAACGATCATGGCGGTGTCGTCAATCTCTTGAGATTCGGCGATTTCACCTAAAGGCTCGTTGTTGTCGACAAGGGTACTAGTCGTCGACTGCCTGGTACTAG
The DNA here is from genome assembly GCF_021015755.1 of Lentinula edodes. Taxonomy (NCBI): domain Eukaryota; kingdom Fungi; phylum Basidiomycota; class Agaricomycetes; order Agaricales; family Omphalotaceae; genus Lentinula; species Lentinula edodes. Next base: position 161,672 of record NW_025764361.1, read on the forward strand.
CGACTGTCCGAAGGGGTTGCCGAACGGTCTTGGACTTGTTGATGACCACACCGTCAAACTTCTGAGCGATCTCCTTGTTTTTACCCTTGCCACCAGGTTTATTGTTCGCGACCAAGGATGTGACCTCGCCGAGAGCCTCTCGCTTTCGTTTTGAAACAGGATGGTCGCTTTTTGGATCGCCATTAACGCTGATCTTGGCTCTGGAAGCCGCAGTTGCACCGGTAGCACGATTGACGATGCTATATGTAGCACCACTATTGTTGGCGGAAGAGGATGGGGGTTTCGCGCGGGTGTTTATTCGTGAAGGACGTGCGTTGGCATTTTCAGCATCTTTTGCTGTTGCCGTGCGTGTGTTTCGCAGCGCACGACGTGTCTGTTTGCGCTAATCAAAAATGAAGTCGACCTCATGAGATGGATTGGCTCACAGGTACAATAGTGGACATCAAAGGTCACTGGCTTCCTCGCTGAGGAAAAGCAATGATATGAAGAGAAAAGTGAAGAGGTGAGAGTCGCTGTGGAAGCCGAGGATGGCGAAAACAATTCAAATGTTATCCCAAACTGCACGTGCAGAACAAATATGGAACAACACGATCTCGCGTTAGCGCGATTAGTCACATGCTCGCGATTCAACTTTCGATCCAGCAGTCAGACTCGTAGTTGAACGAAGTCCAACGTTGAAGCAGGTTGAAGCTGAAATTTTTGGTATTTCGTCGAAGAAGACCTCGAGAGCTCTGATCAAACATTTTAATTCCGTCAATAAACGACTTCCGCGGGACTTTTTTTTTCCAAACTGGTGAAAACAGGCGAAGAAAGCTCAAAGTCTTCATCAGTCCTTGAAAATTGATTGAGGCACCGTTCTCGAGGGTGGTGGTCTCCAGTCTAAGCCTATGCTACTGTATATGTGTATGTTCCTGAGAATGCCTATAGTGACTTCAAACTTGACTTGAAATGTAATAGGTTCAACACCGTGACACTCACGACCGGGTCTGGCGCCGAACTGTTATATTGTGACTTCGCTATTTTCCTTTTCTATTTGTACGGAAGTCGAGATTTATTTGTCGGCGCCGCCGCCTTCGTATTTTCCTGCTCTGTGATCTGTGTACTTTCATAGTAGGATTCCACGGACTCAAATGATGAACAGATATCGTTGTGGCTCGGTAATATCGCGTCAAAATGGTGCGCCGTCAATGACGGAAATCTACGCTATCATTGCCTGATCATTGCTCTGAAACTCCACCATTGGAACAATTCGGGAGTCACTTTGTTAGCATTACTTGGTCGAGGAGCGTGAAGAAGCCAAACTCTTGTGACTTAAACGTGGGGCCTCTCAGTCAAGGAGCCAATCGAGAGGAGTAGAACTTTCTATCGACATTCTATTCTTTACAACCCACGGGTCCTGTCACGGATCCTAATCGCTTCCAAGCGCCTTAGATCCCTAGTACAAATATAAAGCATCGATTAGAACTCGGATTCCCCATCTCAAAAATGGCCGCAGTTGAAATCCCCACCAATATCCGCGCTGTCCAAGTTCAACCTGACAAGACCGTCAAAGTAATACAAATTCCCTTTGGTCAAGATGACCTGGTGAAGAATCTTCCGGAAGACCAGCTCATTGTAAGTATCCATTGAATTTATGTGGTCGTTGTCGCTGATCAAGAATGCCGATAACGGATACATAGATTCGTGTCCGTGCAGTGGCATTAAATCCCACGGATTGGAAGGTAAGTTAAACACCATCAACATCTTTCAATTGCAAGTCTTGTTGACGATGATAATATTCTCCAGCACGGAATTGGCGAATGGGGAGCCGCTGGTACCATTCTCGGCTGCGACAGTGCAGGCGACGTTGTGAAAGTCGGATCTGCTGTGAAGCACTTGAAAGTTGGAGACCGTGTAGCTGGTTTCAAGTACGATCCTTTATCTCACCTCCCAACAAATATCTCACTCTCTATCTACTACAGCTACGGCGGTTCATACCAAACCAACAATGGAGCCTACGCTGAATTCGTCCGACTCTACGCCTCGGTAACGTTTAAGCTGCCTGATGAGCTCAGCTACGAAGAAGGAGCCTCACTGCCCATTCCCCATCTCACCGCCGTGCAGGTTTTCTACATGCGGCTCAATATTCCCAAGCCCTTCAGCCCTCCCGCTGCCGAGAAAGAGATCATCCTCATCTGGGGCGGCTCGACTGCTGTCGGGCATAATGCCATCCAACTCGCGCGCACCTCCGGTTTGCGTGTCTTTGTCACCGCGTCGCCCGCTGTACATGAAGAATTGAAGACTCTCGGAGCAGAGCAAACCTTCGATTACAAAGCCGTAGACGTCGTCAAACAGATCCAGGATGCTGCTGGAGAACGAGGCATCATCTACGCGATCGATACTGTCGGAGAGCTAAGTACCACCAACAGCACCATTGACGCATTATCTCTCTCTCGCAGCGGCCATCTCGTCTCGATCCTTCCCCCGGATCCATCCTCCGTAAACCGTCGCAAGGACGTCAAGGTCGAGTTCAGCCTTGTTTACACTTTGCTCGGCCTCGATTTCACCTTTGCTAGTGCATTCAAATATGATGCAATACCAGAGGACAAAGCTCTTTCGCTTGAGTACGTATCAACTTATATGCCCCGTGTTCTCGAGGGATGGAAGGCTGGACAAGGAAGTACTTCGTTGAAACCACAGCGTTTGAGAAAATTGGAGGGAGGGCTGGAAAAGATCGAGGAGGGATTGAAAATCATGAGGGATGGCAAATATGGAAGAGAGAAGTTGGTCTATACCATTGCCTGAACCCCGAATACAGGATGGCAAAGAACTGTATTTGTATATCTGCTTATCTGACTGTCTTTCGCATGTGTACCCAAAAACAATGCTATCTGTCTACCACAATGTGTACAAGTGAAGGAGCTGGGTGGAATATCTTGACGTATTATGCTACAGATGTGATGGCGTCGGTGGTGACTAGTAACTAGTAACTATAGAAAGCAACAAACACAAAATCCACATCTAAATGTGGACGGAAAGCAGTAGTGTAGTGTATAGCACAGATGAAAACGGTAGTACATCCCAAATCAATTAATTTCCGGAGGACTCGGGAAACCTCTCTTTTTCCTTGACCTGAACGCTATCCGCCCACCGTGATACAACATCCTCGCCTGAACCTTCAACCACAGCACCACCAAACACCTCCTTTAGGACCTCCCTAACATCTTCTACGTATATCAGTTTGATTCCTTCCTTCACGCTGTCGGGTACGTTCTCTTCGATATCAGCCCGGTTAGCAGCAGGAGCCAAAATAGTCTTGATGCCAGCACGGTGGGCAGCAAGGATTTTCTCCTTTAATCCACCCACAGGAAGAACGTGTCCTGCGAGTGATATTTCTCCTGTCATAGCTACGATAATGCGTCGAAAATTAGGAAGTACGAGAGGCGAAATGATATTGAACTTACCGACATCCCCCCTGACACCTACTCCGGATCCAAGACTAACCAACGCACTCAAGATCGCAGTTCCAGCGCTTGGTCCCTCCTTCCCAATACTTCCCTCCGGCATATGTATATGCACATCCCGATTTACTAGCCATTGTTCGTCTGGGGACGATGTTATACGAAGATCATAGGCATGTGCCTTCACCCATGATAGAGCAATCTGGGCCGATTCGCGGATGACTTCACCGAGTTTACCGGTCAAGATGATGGATCCTTTGCCAGGGGTAGTCTACGCACTGGAGTAAGCAAAGAAGACGAATCACTCCAAGAGTACACCTACCAAAGTCTCGATAGGCATCACAGCTCCACTCCCATTACCCAAGTAGCCCAACCCCGTACTGACTCCTTTGACCAATCTTCCGGGTCCCTCATACATCCGATCCTTTTGATACACAGGAGGCCCGACATAATCTTTGAGATTATCTGCTGTTATCCGAACATGTACGGAAGTAGGGATAACTAGCGGAGCTCGCTTCTCAGTCGTAGTTGGGTGAATCTTCTGGTCGTGCTCAGGATCAGGATCGGCGAGTGGGGTTAGGGGTGCCTCAGAACTGTGTTCCGTAACTGGAGTAACGGCGGCGGCGGCGGCGTCTGCTGGTAGTGGAGGTTCAGGTAACTTTTCTTCGCCGAGGTCTTGGACGATCTTCAATGCGGTCTTGCGGTAAATCTAGAAGGTTCAGGAATTAGTAGTAGGTCATGTATCGAGCAAATTTTTTACGTACTTTCTCAACCATCTTCTTCAAATTTCGAACACCACTTTCCCTGGCATACCATTTGATCAATGAATCAATCGCGGAACGTTCCACCACGACGTCAGCGTCTTGAAGACCGGCAGAGGCTTTCGCCTGAGGAGCAAGGTATCTATTGAAAACCGTATAAGCTATCGGGGAATGAGAAGGCGGATTCTTCGTCCAAACCTTTCTGCGATGACCCTTTTCTCCTCACTGACATACCCACTGACCTCAAGAACTTCCATACGGTCTAACAAAGGCGCTGGGATGGCTGAAAGATTGTTTGCAGTACAGACAAACAATACTCGAGAAAGATCTATCGGAAGATCAAGGCTGTAAACAGTAACGATCCTTGAGTTTGTTTTGAAGGCGGAAATAAGTTGGAAGTTCAACACGCACTAATGATCTAAGAACTCTTTATTTTGTTCAGGGTCCAGCATTTCCAGTAAAGCGCTAGACGGATCGCCATTGTGTCCTCTTCCGAGCTTATCGATTTCGTCTATAAGAACAAGAGGGTTCGAAGTTCCAACTCGTTTGAGAGCTTGGACCATTTTTCCAGGAAGGGCACTAAGGGGAAGTGACATTAGCTTTGGTTCTATGAACTTTGCATGAGCGAAATGCGTGCTCACCCGACATAGGTTCTTCTGTGCCCTTTGATCTCAGCAACATCACCCAGTCCACCGACCGAGAATCGGAAGAACTCGCGACCGACTGCTCTCGCAAGAGATTTACCAACCGAAGTCTTACCAACACCTGGTGGTCCATGTAAAAGTATGATTTTGCCTTCAGGTGTGGGAAGTCTGTCGTTTTGAGCAGGGGGAGGAGGAGGTACGGATTTGTTGGATTCCAAAGATGACGACGAGTCGACAACAGGATCCAGATTTTGAGCAACGGAAGACGCAGACTCAAGACTGCCTCTGAGTTTTCCTACTGCAACGAATTCCAATATTCTCTCCTTCAACTCTTTCAAACCGTAATGATCTTCTTCTAAAACCTGTCTGGCAGCTTCCACGCTGTACCGGGTAGGTGTATAAACACCCCAAGGGAGCTGAGTGATCCATTCAAGGTACGTCCTGGTCACGTTGGCCTCGCTTGCGCTAGGTTCCAAAGACGCGAGCTTGTTGAGCTCTTCGTCGAAGACCTTCCGGACCGGCGCAGGCATAGCCAGCTGCGCCGCTCGATCCTTGAATTTTTGTAACAGCTTATCCTTCCCATCTGACTCGAGTCCCAATTCCTTCTTGATACCCTTCAGCTGTTCCATGAGATAATACTCGCGTTGACGTTTAGCAATTTTGGTGTCCACGTCTTTGGAAATTTTGTTCTGGAGCTGAGCGTTGATCAATTCCTTTTTCAGGACCACTAATGCCTTGCCGAGCCTGTTGGCCACATCCACTTCTTCCAAAACCTCCTGCAGTTCGCCTGATGTACCGCTAGATACAGCAGCAGCAAAGTCAGCTAATCGGTCTGGTTCGTCGAAGACGTTGGAGGCAACCTGGTTGATAGAGAAGTTGGTAATTTGGTCCCGGAAGAGAGGGTTCAACTGCGCAATGTCCTTGAACACGGTCACTATTTCAGCAGTAAGAGCACGTATATGCTGAGAGGATTTAGTATAGGGCAAAGTTGGGTAATGCACAGTGTTAACAACAGATACTGGGTGCGAGTTGAGGAAGGACGTGATCGGTGAGAATCGGCCGGACGTGGGGGTCTCGTCAGTAGGTGTTTGGGGAGGAGTAGCAGTTTGAATCTCTGGTGGTTGATCATCCTCTACAAGCTCAACACGAGCCTCCGTGGGTTCCGATGCAGTCCCATTTTTGAGGAGTTCAGTGATCAGGATCCTCCGATGTGGGTACAGAACAGCAGTGAGGTACTCCTCTGTGTCCTCACCAGAAGACTTATCCACGTCCTTGTTTCCTTCTGAAGAAGCGGTAGGGTTTGGGTTCGCGCTAAACACAGAGGTTATCTGAGCAAAGACGCCAACTTCATGAACTTCATCTAAGCTCGAAATAACATCCTTATCTAGCGCTTCACCCTGGCCGTCCTTTCCTTCTTCTTCCCTGAGTAGAAAAGCGCCGAGATACGGCTGCCCTCGCGCCATCATATCCCTGACTGCACGTACAACAGCGGGGTTTTTTATCACGACCGCTTTGTAGAAGCCTGGGAAAAGAGGACGACGGGCAATAGGGAGAGCCAGAACGGTTGGGTAATTCGTCGGGACAGTCGGTTTGGTCAATGACTTGTTGTTTCCGGAAGACGAAGCGGGAGGCGTTGAATCCGAGTCACTCTCACCTCCCTCGGAGTTAGTCCCTTCTATACTACTAGCCTTGACTTCTTCGGTTGAGGTATTGTCTTCTGTTTCGTCTGATTCTTTGCCTACTCCCTTGCCATCCTTCCCTGAACCTGAACCCGAACTATTGATCCACCTTGGACCTGCGCCGCCACTACCAATTCTAGGAGTACGTCTCATCATTGTATTGGGTGACGAAGAGAAGGTTCGAGAGGTGGGTCCCGCGAGAGACATCATCCATCTCGAACTCCTGGTAGAATTATTGAAGAACGAAGCCAGCAAGCTCCTGCGAGAACAGTGAGAAGAGAGCGGTTGTGCAACAGATGTGGGAGCGGACGACGACGCAGAGGCAAACCTCCGCCCGAGTCTATTCATTTTGGACCTCTAGACTGTGTATCTCCGTAATATCGAAATGCTCGCCCGTGTGCTGTCGAAAAAGATTTGTGATGACCTAGTGGGAGAGGATACAAGGAGGAGCGTCAGCTACGATAAAAGTCAGGCAATACACTTCCTGATTGCTAAGAGAAAGAGAAAGCAAAGGAAATTGATTGGCCGGAAGGAGACGCGTAAAGGTTAGTGAGCAGCGAGCTTACCAATTTTATCTGATACCGATAAGATAATCAAGGTTTTAAGCGCTCAGTCAAGCGCTGATCATGACAATTTCTTCCTCAGGCTGTCCCCAGGTACTCAATACTCAACTTTTCCTAACTTTCCCTTGATCGGGGAGACTGAGAGAGAGACAGTGTGCTTTATATAGCCGAAATACACGCCACCTCGATTTGAACGTTAAAACCTTCTAGGTGGCGGTTTCGAGTCGCAACGAGACTCAGATCTCAATACCCCTCACAAAAGTCTCTGTGCCGATAACCTCGGAGTACGAACACCTATCAATGGGATTTGCGTGCTATGCACAGGAATTATTCAACAGCTGGACATATGTATTTCATTAGAACCTAGATCCCGAACATCGACCCCGAGTGTTGAGACTTGCAGATATGAATCCTGTAGAAATCTGACCACTAAAACAGGTACGGGGAGGCAAAGCCCAGAGAGACTATGAAGGGACTCGAAACATTGATATGCAATGCACTTGATCCATTTCTTAGGTCTGTGCGCATTTGGTGTCGATATATATATCATGTCCTCCCACTTGACGTTGCAGTTCAACCTCCCCAGCCCTCCTCCCAATCATCCTCAGTAGAATGTCAAGTGCTATAGATGATTTGCTCGTTGCCCAGCTACAGGAAAACATCATCACTTACTCCATTGGCGGTATCTTCTGCGGTTCGTACCCTCTTGCTAACGAGATTCCATCTGACTCAAATCAATCTGTTCCAGGAATATACACTGTCCTAGCTATTATCGCTGCATATATCCTGTTGTACGCACTAATTATCAATGTCCATCGCTGTTGTTAGTCTTACATAAATTCCTACTAGCCAACAAGGCTTACGCTACTCCCTTGCTCGTTCGGTGCTATTTATTTTGAACGTAGCCATGTTCGTCGGTCAGACGGGCAATCTTGTCGCCGTCATTGTTTCGGAACTCAAAATCTTACGGGGATTGGGGGAGACATTTTACGACCCCACTCAGGCATTAGAGCGCTGGGAAGTCGCAATCGTCGTTTTCTCCCGAATGAATGTGCGTTGACCGATATTTTGTGACAATTCAGTATATTCGATTCAAGCGTCCATTCTTTTAGTATCTTCTCAGTGATGCGATTGTAATTTGGCGAGCTTGGATACTCTATGATGACCGACTTTACCTTCGTATCTTGCTCATCCTTTGCGGCTTGGGCTCACTAAGTTGAGACTCCCCCTTACTTTTTCTTCCAGGAGCTGACAGATTCTAATAGTCGGCGTTTCGCTGGATTCAGCATTCGTTCTGAAACAAGCATTTTCAAATGGGACCGGCGAAGCAACCGCATTAACCAAAATTCGGGTTCTCATGCCAGTAATGCTTCTAATCACCAATTTCATTGCCACTAGCATCATCGCTTTCAAGGTTTGGTAAGTGTTTGAGCCTTCTGTTTCCTGGATGGCGTGTTGAAATTCAGAACAGGGAGTATAGGCGCAGTATCAAGATCAATTTAGGTAACCAGAAACGCAAAACTAGCGTAGAACAGGTCTTGATTCTCCTGTTGGAAACTGGTTTGGTTTATTGTGCATGCTGGGTAAGTGTATCCACACTGAATTTCTAAAGATCTCTCATTCAAAGTTATCAGATTGTCACGATAATTTCCTTAACACCGGGCACACTTTCATTCATGGGCCAAAATGTCTTTGCGACGATGTACCCAAACTTGACCGTGAGCTTAGACTATAATATCAACGGGGGAGAGGAGTTTACGTTTAGGATTTTGCAGGCCATTTACCCAACCCTCGTTATAATTTTCGTCGCGGCTCGAAAATCCTACTCTGAATTATCCATTAACGTGTCTCAAACATTACAATTCGCGGTCCCGACCCCTGCAGATATCGTATTTCAGAAATCAGATACTGAGGGCTCTCCGCCTTTTGTCGCTACAAAGATAGCAGGAATACCTGATTTCGACGGTGCAAGTCTGGACAGATCCCTAGGAGAGATTCGAACAGATAGCATTCGGATGAACTTATCATCGACCTCTGTGTCTAACGCGGTGGATCCAGACTTGCACCCAGTGGAGGAGTCACGATAGACCACGGGCTTTGGGAAAATTCGTCCTCATATTTAGTAAATAGGTCATCGTTTTCATAACTAGTAGATAGAAACTAGATAATTCGTTACAAATAAGATGCAGTGCGCAGATTGAATGGTTGAAAAAGTTGTATGTGAGTGATTGTGTTGCGAACATACGATTACAAATGGAGATGAGAGATTGAAAGGAATAAATGATAAAATATATACACCAAGCACCACTTGAAGAAGATCGATATGCGTAAATATGCGTCGCAGGCATTAGTCCATCCTTGGCTTTTATCTTACGCGGCATAAGATATCTGCAACGATCCAACAAGTGAAACAGCGAAAAGGTGTCGCTTTATGGACGCGATAGGCGAGCCAGATGAGATTTGAGTTAGACAATCAAGTGTGGCGCGGCTCCCCAGCTGCAATTTTAGCGTTCCGGCTTTCCACGATCTCCGTTTTGATTCCAGGCAGTTCGGCAATGAGATCCACTTCCGCTCCCGCCTCAAATCGCGCCAAAGCCCACTTGCGCACATAGACACTGCACTATCGAAGACATGAGCATTAGCATATATACCAGGGGGAAGATATCGTTCAACTCACCTTCATGAACTTCCTTGACGCATACTTTTTGTATAAAACTTCGACCTGCACAGGGGAAATAACGGAGGAGAGCAGGACCTCTGCAACGGGGATGATTTCTCGTTCCTTATACGAGGTGTAATGAATGAGATTGTGTGTCTGAAAGCCACATTTCAGCAAGTGGAAGAATGTCAATCAAGCTCACTGAACTCACCCATTCTTCACGACCTAAGGTGAGGCGCGCAAGCCAAAGAGACGTAGCAGCAACAAGGGATGACGGCGTCGCGACCAGCTCGGGCGCGAAGCAGGCAAGTTCCAGTAAATATTTTGCAAACGTTCTCGCAACGGGATCGAGATCGTCAGCTTTGCTACCTCGTCGCAACCACGACATAGGACCAGGGAAACTCAAGTCCCAGTCGATTGTCTTGAGGACATACCGCTCTGCCTTGCATATTTCGTCGGCACTATAAATCTCTCCGGTGAGGAGCACCAGTTCTTCCGTCGAAGGCGCGACACCTTCTTCAAACTTGACAGCGGCACAGAAACAGGATACTCCTACCAGCTGAAGCTTTGAGAGTGCTACTGTTGGCCGGAGAGATAGGAAGCGGTCCATAACGTTGACAAACAAGAAGAAGGACTCTGCAAGGAAGTTGTATCGGGAATGAATAGACAAAATCCACTCGATCAGGATAAAACGCTTCTCCCAGTCCAGTTCAGAGTGGTAGTCCATGTAGTCTGGTGTGGGCGCTGTTCTTATCTAAGAGTAGCAATACATCAGATCGATCTCGATGAAGGGCGAAAGACAAACCTCGAGCTCCTTCATGTATTCCATAATTTCGTGTACATATTCTGGGGCCATAAATGGATCTTCTGCGTCATCTGCATCAAGATCATCCCAGAGACCAGCGCCGTCTTCGTCTTCGTGAACATCAGCAAGTTCGGTGGCTATTCTATCTTCATCCAGCTGAGAATCATCAAGAGTGGTCGGTAGCCTAGGGGTCACACGAGCAACAGGTTGTCGATCTTCTCTATCTTCAGTTATGCGCTTCTTGAAAACAGGTTCTCGGTCTACATCATCTCTCAGAGACGCAGGAGCACGAGGAAGTAGGTCCTTGTGGGCGGAAGTTTGTGGTACGAGCTTGAAAATGGCTGGTTGGGTGGCATGTAAAGGTGCTGGAGCTCGAGTTTCGTCAATCATGACCTCGTCCCTATCGTCATCTTCCTTAATAATCCCCAGGATCTGTCTGTCGCCGGCGACAGGTTTAGACCGGAGCGGCTTTTGTATACTTGCTGTTCCACCAACATCACGCAGAGGAGCACGAACAGTTTTGCTAGTAAGTCTCGACTTGCTAGCTGTAGCAGTAGGACCAGCCTTGTCTCCACTGGTGGCTTTTTCTTTGCCCTTTGCCGATGCCTTGGGTTTCCCACTGTTTGACTCCGTGACCTCTCCCAAAATCTCTCGCTTCCTCTTCACTGATGTTTTTTCGCCCCCAGTCTCGACTGTTTTCGCTCTCGAAGCGACGGTGGTAGCAGTAGCTCGAGCATTCTCAGCTAGTAGGCTACTGGCCTGTGTTCTAGCGCGGGTCATAATCCTGGACGGCTTGGCATTGGCATTCTCGCTATCCTTGGTCACTTTAGTTCCTCGGGTGGTTCGGCGAACCTTGAAAACGATATAAGCAGAGATAGAAATGAAGAATAGAGAAAACAGACCGGGATATTTGAAGACATTCAAGAGGCAGAGGAGAGGGTAAGGTAGATGGAGCAAGGAGTAGATGAGAGAGATGAAGAAGGTAGTCAAGTTGAGAGCGTAAACTTCAAGTTCAAACAGAAGCCGAAATGACCATTTCAACGACACACGTGACTCCCTGATCGCGTTTACGTCAAGCACGTGTGCGTGATAAGCGCTCAATATACTCTCTCGGAGTCTCATCGTCATCGACCATGTATGTCAACTCCACTTACTCGGAAAGAATTACTCGGAAAGAATCCCTTGATACTCTCTTCTGTTTACACTGTAATGGCCGACTATATTCGAAGGATCGTCTCAGGTAACAAGGCTCGATTCAAAGATGGGAAGCTCAACCTTGATTTGGGTGGGTTACGGACTTCTCTCTATACTCACTCACATTTATCAAGTTAAAATTTATAGATCTGGTATACGTTACTGACCAGGTCATCATTATGGGCTTTCCAGCTGTAGGTATTGAAGGCCTTTATCGTAATCGTCGCGAGGATGCAAAAAAGTTCTTAGACCATCGACACGGAAAGAACTATTGGGTCTTCAATTTCTGTCCTCTCAAAGAAAACTTCTATCCCGCAGATACATTTGACGGGCGAGTTTCTCGATATCCTTTTCCTGACCACCAGTTAGGCGGAAGTTTCCTTCTTCTCCTCTTCGATTTCTAAATCTATAATGAACAGTGCACCCCCGTTAGCTATCATGCCCCTAGTCGCTCGTGAAATGCGGATCTGGCTTGATGGTTCATCTGAGAGAGTAGCTGTCCTTCATTGCAAAGGTGAAAAGGCTTTTCATGCGATACGGCAAATTTATTCATATACAGTGTTTAGCTGGAAAAGGCAGATCAGGAACTATGGCCTGCGCCTATTTATTATCCTGTGATGAGCTTGCTTCACCTCCTCGTTTAGAAAGAAACTATTCACGTCGAGAATGGGCGAAAATACGTGCGGATGAGACCATGAATGCCATCCCAGACTCGGAAGATTCTTCTCCAGATAGACTTTCTCGCGCGGTGTTAGCTGAAGAGACTTCCATCGATTCCCCAGTTCCAGGGTCAGTCTCGCCTGGACCTGATCAGCGCCAGAAAAAATCATACGCTGATGCTCTCGAGCATGTTCTCAACCTCCACACCTCCCGTCGAATGAAGCCATCGACTTCCGACTCTGACAAGGTCAAGCAAGGTGTCAGTATTCCCAGCCAGCGAAGATTTCTCTACTACTGGTCTTTGTTGCTCTCCCGCGAAGCACCCTCCCATCTGTGGGCAACTGAACTTCTCGTCCCTTCACCGAATCAGGATACCATCTTGAGCATGCCGGTCTCGCAGAAGAGCCCACGCCCAAAGGTTCGCCTCACGGAGATCAAAATTAGGATGAAAGAAATTTCCAACATGCGCGCAAATCTCGTGCGGGCAGCAAACGTTGTAATAGATAAAACAAATATGAGCAAATCCCCAGCCCAAACGGATAAAAACACGCATGTCTGGGTATCTCTTGCCCGATATGACGATGATTTTGTGGAAACGCTGGAACGATGGGAGAGATACACGCGAATGGATAGCGCGAGTGACCAGGGTTATATGGGGCGACGTGAACCTGGGAAAGATCATTTCGGAAAAGAATCTTTGGGTGAGCTGTTCGTTGACGGACGATGGGACAGCAAGAAAATGGTAAGGAGCTTTGCGAGGATGGGTGCCGATGAACAGTCTTTCGTCAAAGACTACACAGAAGAGGTATCAACATCAGCGCATCACGATTCAATCAACCTAATCAAAATGTTCATTACAGGGTGGCAAAATCAGGACATACGTCCTGCATCCTTTGTCGGAGAAGATTTGGAAGGACTTTCGACAAGAAATCGAAGGGAGCGAGAAAGAATACACCGTAAAGCCTGAAGACATCGATATCCCTGCTTCAGAAGCAAATTCCATGTACGACATCACTCAAAACGTGAAGGAGAAAGGCGTTGTACTTGATGCCGGAAGGGAAGTGCGGGTGAAGCTATACATGGGTCAGGTAAGTGACCTCGCATCTGCTCTTTCGCTACTTAGATACCCTTACAAGGTCTTCATGGGCTGGTTATGGTTCATTCCGACTTTCCACATGTCTCAGCCTCCGCCGTACTCAGACCTGTCTCAACCCCAACCATCCAACATTTCATCAAAGCTCGTCCTCCAACGTAAAGAGCTGGATTTTGCGTTAGGAATAGGAAGCTCCATCATAGACATTGAAATTTCTCTCGACTGGCTGAAAGAAACCGAAGTTGAGACCGTGCAACCTCCCGCACGAGTAAACACAGAGGATGAAGAGACTGCTCCTGAGAAGGTAAAAGAACCCGCTGGTATTGGAGCGACGATCGAAGCGATGGCCGCGGGTGATGTGGCAGGAATAGTCGAAGCAACACAAGCCGCAGAGGATTGAGTATCGGACATGATGCTGTAATTTACCTTCAACAATATTTTTTTAATGTGAATATTAGAAGGATTGTGATACTTCCACCCAGGTCTGCACGGAGTTCTGTTCACCCATGAATGCATGAATTCAACGTCAACCGAAACCCTTGACAGATTATACAAAGAAGTGCAGAACTGTTTTCCACAAGAAAGACGAAAGCCAGTCCATCGACCACGATATCGATGATTTCATACCGTTGGAACATCTATTGAGATCTATTCACCTCATCTCAGCGCATCCCTCATTACGGCGCAGCACATGCCAAAAGCCAATCACTCAAGAGTACAATACAACGAACCGTCCTGTTTAAATTTTTTGAATTGTTCAAGTAGCGCCTCTTCCCTTGCCTCCACGTTTGGATTTGCTGCCTCCTCCTCCTTTCCCCCCTCTTCCGCCCTGATTTCCTTTGGGAGCTGAGTTCAGGGTAAGTGATACATTGGCGGGGTTGGGTATATTGGTAGATGAGGATGTTGGAGTGGTCTTCTGCACGTATAGAAATCAGAGAGGAAGAAGGTACAATTGTAAGACATGCGCTTACAGGAAATTTGCCACCTGTAGAGGGAGCCGATCCCAATGTAGGGGTAGTTTTAACAGGAGAGTCCATTGCAGCGTCCTCGCCTTTCCCCCCGGTATCCGGCTCTGTACCACCAGATTCATTCGACTCTGACTCAGGTTCAAACTCCCCAACAGGTTTCAAAGCATCCACCTCGGCCTGCTCTTGTGCTGTGACCGAATTCTTGGTTTTTGTGGATGCCGTCGACACGGTCGATGGGGTGAGTTGAGCTTCTGGTCCGCTAGGTGCAGGGACAACGTCATCGTCGTTCGTCACAGTCGCGTCTGATACTCTATGCTCCAATTTTGGAGCTTTCAATCGAGACGGCGAAGGCGATGTAGGCGGACTCGGAGGTGTAGGGGTTTTTGTCCTCCCTCTAATCTTTTCCCCACTCACCATTGAGTTAGTGACAGATTGGGGATTCCTTCCTCTCTCTATCTGATTCCCCTTGTCCCTTTCTGTGTCTTTTTCAGTAGAACGACTCCGACTCCTCTCTTCCGATGCCTTCTTGATCCGCATCCTCTCTAACCGCTCCAGAACATCAATTTCCCCTTGCACGACAAGTCCCGCGAGCCAGGATGCACCTGGCCCAGTAAGGGAAGGGATTGAGGGAGGTGGGTGGTAACCGTGATGGCTTTGACGAGACGGTGAAGGATTTGAGTGCGAAGAACTCTGGGAAGAATTATTGGAATGAGTATGGTAGGACTGGCCAGACGACGGTGGCAAGCGACGTGAATATGATGAAGGGAGACCCAAAGCGTTTGCAGTCACTGCTGTTGCGGCGGAAGGCGTTATTTCGTACGGCTCGTTCGAGTCGTCTTGGTCATCGTTTGAAAAGTTTGACGGTTGTGATGGTGTTGAACTATCTATTTGAACATGTGAAGCCAAGTTGTATGTGGTCAGAAGCAGAACGAAAGTAGGGTGGTGATAGATGGTCCACACAAGATTCCGATTTACAAAAGGAAAAAGATACATACCAGCTAGTCCACACCCAAAGATCAACATATCTCTTGCCCCAGCCCTCTTCTCTGGGCTACCAGCCAACATCGGATTCAAGAACCCTGACAGATGCGAAGCCGCACTAGCAGGGAAAAGATACTTGTCTGATAGAACGGAGTGAAGAGGCCAGAAGCGGAGTTTTGAAATATGCCGGAGGTCACCTAAGTGAGATAGAGCGGGAATGAAAGGGAGGGGAAATGAAAAGATAAATTACTAAGCCCACTCAGTTGGGTGAAGATATTTACCTTTCCGCGTGAAGAACTCCCCACAATATTTTCCACCCATAGTTAGAGAACTCGGGAGAGTACCCATAAGCTCCATGATTTGTGCGATATGATCGTCGTCCTACGGTATCAGAAAAGGATAGAGGACTACCGGGTGAAAAGTTTGTTCCTCAATCAAAGAACGAGGTATACCTTTGAATACCTCGAACCACTTGCCGGATCAAACAAATAGTCTCCACCTGTTATAAGCTCGAATAACTAGACCATTAAAGGAGATAGTCAGCACAATATGAAGGAATTCAGTATGTGGACGAAGAGAAAAAAACAGATGGACAGTTAGGATCCACGGCGGGATTTGCATTCCAGGTCCCATATCAGCTTGGTATACACTCACCACACACGCCAAGCTCCACATATCAGCACTGGTTCCCCATTTTGCGCCTAGAATGACCTCGGGGGCACGGTATTGACGCGTTTGAATGTCGTCGGTGAAGTGATGTTCGGTCCATGTAGCTGATATGAGCAGAGCAAGGATCGTCAGCATTACGGTGCAAGAAACACCTTCAAACAAGGACGAAGCCTCTCCTCGGAAGTGAAAATAGATAAGTGGATAGGGGTCAATCTCACCATTTCCCAAATCAGCAATCTTGACCGTAATCCTCTCTTCAACCTCCATCTCTCCTGCCATAGCGCTGACGCTGTCCTGCACACGACCCATCCCATCTTTTGTGATCTGCATATCCCTTCCGTTGAATGGAGGAGGTTGTGCTCCCGGTGGCAAATTTGAATGCGAATGGGCAGGCAAGTCGGAGGCATTTGAGGAATGAGAGGGAGCTTGTTGTGTCAGTAAGGAAACTTTTGGTAGGACCTTTTTGGACTTGTGAGTCGAAAACTCCAACACGTCTTCTGCGTCATCTAGGGTAGACGACTTATCCAAAGATACATTTCCTACGCCTTCAGCAATTTCTTCCGCATTCGAACGGCCTTCAACAGTGGACTGACCCGGGCCCTCGGGATCTATCTTGCTCATACCAAAGGAAAACTTATCAAATACAGGGCCCGAAGATGTCGAACCACTCGTGGATGAGTATATTGACTTGGGGAGATTCCCGCCCGCGGATGCTAGGCTCGATAAAAAGCCAGTACTTCCAAAAGAAGAGGATGGACTAGGAAGTGGTTGCGAGGATGTAATTATTAGACTTTCGGACCGAGGAGTCTGATTTCCTCCTCTGCCAGTTGACGGTGGGACACCAACTACTCCCGACATCCGAGCCGGAGACGGATTCGATGAAGAATCCGTAGCAGAGGCATTAGCCAGCTTGGATTTGGCCAGCTCTGCCTGGATTATACCCTCGACATCGTCGATAGCAATGAGCACATTTTCAGGTTTCAAGTCTGTATGGATGACACCGCAACAGCGGTGCATATAATCCAAGCCAAGGAGAATTTGCTTCCCTATTTGCTTCACCAATCCCATCGGAACGCCTTTACTTTGGTGTCTTTTTATTAATCCCAGCAAATTCTCTCCCAAGACTTCAAAGACCATACAGATATGTG
The DNA here is from genome assembly GCF_021015755.1 of Lentinula edodes. Taxonomy (NCBI): domain Eukaryota; kingdom Fungi; phylum Basidiomycota; class Agaricomycetes; order Agaricales; family Omphalotaceae; genus Lentinula; species Lentinula edodes. The sequence continues at coordinate 178,936 of NW_025764361.1, forward strand.
TTCCGTTGGGCCCACGATGGCGGAAATGATCGAGGAAAGAAATCACATGCGAGCGGCCGGGGTGCAAGAGAGAGGGAGAAAGCGCTCCCGTCTGTGCAGTTGAGGATGGTGTGGAGCTCGTTATAAGGCGTTGCAGAAGTTTAATCTCGTCCAAAGCAGTCTCGGTATATCGAGGCGCAGATTTGACGACTTTGAGTGCTACATGACGTTTCATCCTGGTTCAAACAGTCAGGGTCAAGAACCTGAACTGGTAGCTTTGGCTGACCTCCCATCCCAAGCCAGCCAGACTGTACTAAAATGTCCCCAACCCAGCTTCCTCACTACCACGTATCGACCTTCGCTGAAAGCATCACCGATATGCACCGGATGATATCCTCCTTTGACATAGTCCTCCCAATCTTCTTCGTCTTCCGTGACTGTCGATTGGTATGATTGGCCAGAAGGAGAGGAGGCGTAGGATTGAGATTGACCAGAGTGGTGGGAGGCATAGGAAGACATCAGAATAGAAAGGGGAGGATAATGCCGTCGCGATCCGTGAAATTTGTCGTCGTCGTCGTATACTGCGACAAGATGGAAGTAAAAGAAAGAAGAGATAAGCGGATTTGGACCGATTAGGTTAAGATCCGGTTTTCCCATCGGACCTCCCGGGAACAAGCTTGGTCCGAAATCCCGGATCACGCGATTGCTTAGACGCTGGTAAAATTCTTGAGCGCTTAAAACACGGTCCGATCAAAGTACCAATCGCTTTTTTTCCTCCGATCTTTACAGCCGCTCTCATTCAGGCTGTAAGCCTGTATCACTGCTGATTTTGCTTCATATAAAATGCTCTGTTGACAGCTTCAAAGCCTATCCTATACCCAACTGCTTTGTGTAATACCACTATGGATGTTCCCAACGAAACTTTGGCTACGATGCCAAGCCATGTCCGTGTACTAAAGGATATCACCTTTGGAAGTGTAAGCCCAATATGCCAAGTCTCCAGGACTTCATATTCACACCGCATAGATCGCCGGAATGGTCTCCAAAGTGTTTGAACATCCTTTTGACCTCACAAAAGTACGGTTACAATCTCAGGTGTTAGACTCGTCTGCTCGATTCGCAGGCCCAATAGACTGTTTAACGAAGACATGGAAGAATGAAGGTATAACAGGTCTATATCGAGTGAGCATGGTCTTCAACTGAGTTAGGTAGTATATAAATTGACAAAACGCCTTACACAGGGTCTTCCCGCACCAATTGCTGGCGCAATGGTCGAAAATGCCTCTTTGTTCCTGTCATATAGAGAACTTCAGAACCTTATCAGACGTGTAACACACCAACCCGACTCGCAGAAGCTTCCTCTGCACCAACTAGCTCTCGCAGCTGCCGGATCTGGAGCCATAACAAGCTTTCTGCTGTACAACCTCCTTATGTTGATCTCCTGATACCTGTTTATCTAATATTGTTTTCCAGCACACCGATCGAACTTGTGAAATGCAAGATGCAAGTTCAGATGCTGGTATCACCTCCATCATTGTCCATTCCACATTCTCTTCCAGGCCCATTTACAGTGTTCGCGTCAGCATTTCGCAGTTCCGGATTCACAGGCTTGTGGTTGGGTCACACGGGCACGCTCATTAGAGAGACCGGGGGCACGGCTGCGTGGTTTGCAACCAAGGAGTACGTCGCGTCTCTCCTCCTCGCACGGCGTGCTGCAAGTAGCCAAGACCTTCGTCCCTGGGAGTCTGCATTCTCCGGTGCCTGTGCAGGAGCAGCTTTTAACCTTGCTTTATTCCCAGCTGATACTGTGAAGAGTGCCATGCAGACCGCGGAGGAGCTCCGACCATCATCCGGCGCCCTGAATCAGACATATCGGTATTCTCCGCCCTCGTTTTTTGGCACGTTTGCCCAAATGTACAAAGCCCAAGGTATTCGAGGATTGTACGCTGGGTGCGGTGTCACTGTCGCGAGGTCAATACCAAGCAGCGCCATCATCTTTCTTATATTCGATGGGCTAAATAAACGTTTTGGATGATTGGTTGACGTAGCGAATCGTATCCATGATCCAAGCGTCCACTTTGTTTGCGCAATATGTCTCTAGGTATACTCGTTCTTGTGCGCGATGAAGACAAAACTCGACTTCGTAGAAGATACATTTCATCGTGATGATTCGGATTCCAACTTATTAGCGAACTTCTGCCAAAAGCTTAAAACTAAGTAATGCGGCTATTATGTACGCCTGGGTATCCATTTGTATACATAGTGTAATACGCATCTATGATAATTATAATGTGCTCTCAAATGTGTGGATTTCGATGATGAAGAATAGACTATAGTATAGGGCCATGGTAGATCTCAAGGACTTCCTATACTCTATCAACCCCCCTTCGATCCCCCGGCCGCCAAGAAACATCCCCCTGCTGAAAATGTATAGGATGTATAGTCGGCTATAGTCCCCTGAGTCAGTCTGCGACGCAACTAGCTTGGGCCCCAAAACCGGACATTCAATGAAGCAGGTTGATCCATACTACCCCTATTTAGCCCAGCTTCTGTACTGGAATCGAGGCCGACAAGGCCGCCGTACACGAATTCTCCGGAGAACGTTGAGTGGGCCAAAAGCACAGCGAAAGTTGAGCCACTGTTGTAGGCGAATATGAATAGAATGACTGAGGTGGGGTAGGATGTAGTGTATTATGATCCTGTGCGGCATGCTAGGACACAGATGAATATCATCTTGTAAACATACGCGTTGGCGAGATGGTTTCCATCGAGGTGAATGAAAGTGGTGTGCTAGATAAACACAGCACGTCAACAGCTGAAAGAATGTTTGACTCGGTACAACAAAGTGGGGTCAGCATCCACATGAGTGCAAAAGATCTACGGCTAACATGTGGAGCATATGGTCGCATTCAGGTATGCCAACGATCACTGTCATGCAAAAAACAAGTCCTCGGGAGATATTTACACCCACCTAAATTACGTAGCGTTCGTTAATATTACAATATATTAGTTTGAGAGAGCGTCTTGATAAGGATGAGTTCTTGAACTGGAAAAAAAGCATCAGTGAACAGAACAATTGTGCTCTGAAGCTCGGACTGAGCTCGGCGTACTGTGAGTGATGACCGTAGCGGTTGCCGTGGTATCCTAGGAGAAAACACGTGAATTTCCCACAACATCATCGTCAAAACGAAGCATACTATAGCGCAAGTCAGGTGAGGATGCATCTTTCGTCTTTTGGTGGGGGAGTGCTGCTTATGCAGGGCCGTAAACATGTCCAGAAGATCTACAGCAGGAAGCTTACATGGAGGTAGCCTCAACAAGGAATTCGAAAACACATACATTTCGAAACGGCCTCGGTTTCGTTGGGCTTATCTCGATACGACGTGACATATTTGCTGAACTGCACGCCAGCCTTCAATTGTGCGTCGAGAATGTCAATTTTGTTGAGCAGAAGGATTAGATCAACCGAGGCCAGCAACTTATTGCTGCATATCATGCGCCATAGTTTCATTGAGTCGGCCTGCCAGATGATTTAATGAGATTTCACAAGCAGTAGAGGAAACGCACCAGCCGATTTACAGTCTCGTCTTCGGCGAGAGCTTGGTTAAAGGCTTGAAATTATGTCAAGCTAACAGGTGTGGGTCGAGGATGATCGAGGACAAACCAGAGACTGGGGCAAGAAAAATTATTACAGTCACTGTGTCAAAGAACTGGGCCCAAGCAGCTAATCATTGAATGACGGATCAGACGAAGCATTATTGAAAATCATTGGAAATCACGAACCTCTTTGACTCCTGTCACCTCCAACATCATATACAATCCAGTCTTTGCCGTTACCGTTCTCAAAACCTGGGATGAATTCTTAACATCTCTTGATTTCATATTGTAGCAAAAAAGCAAGTTCCTGACGTACTGCTTTCCATCGGTATACGATGTTCTTCTGGACCTATTGTGCTGACTCGGGCTCGTAAAACATCATCTAGGTTTTTCATGAATTTCGCGCTGAAGACAAATATCTGAATACGCTTAACGCACCTGGGGTTGGAAGATATTCTTCTGCGGATATGCGTTGAACGTCTTCAAGGAAACTTAAATACAAAATCAAGATGAGTAAATGAAGGTGGCGTCAGAAAAAGAAGGAGAAGTGCGTACAAGCCAGGTTGGTCCTTGAGTGAGATTTCCTCTTGCCGCAGCTTCTCCTGGACAATAGGATTTTTCCAAAGCGTGATAATGTCGTCTACACATGCATTGATGATCCTACGATTCTGTATGTCCTCGGGCGAGGATAAAACACCGGGTTGGCGGCGGAATTTGAGTAGGCCTTTCCAACCTGCACCTGATCGTACAGCTATTTCAGGAGCTTTGGCAGGATTGTAATGAGCATAGGGCGTGTCGATATTGGTTGATTTGTGATCGTGGTTCACCGTGTTTGTTGATCCAGATATGCGTTGCGTCAGCGATGTTTCAACGGATTTGAGAGGAGCAAGACTGAAGATTAAGCGGCGCACGCTATCATCAAGGGGTAAAGTGGAGGTCGGAGAGGTGGAACCAGAAGATCGTGGAGAGAGCAAGTTCAGTATAAAGTTGACTGAGCGAACGAGATTAAGATGGATGACTGGACGCCATAATTCAGCCTAAAAAAGTTGTCAGGTTCGCAGGAGCTCTGGCAAACGATAGATGATGGTATACCTCAGCGTGAAATACACTTGGAGAAAAATGAAGCTAGAATAAGTCCCTCAGCAAGATGCTAACTGGCAAAGACCAGAACGCACCTGCATGTTCTTCAAGATCGTTGACTTCCCGGATTCGGCTTGACCTGTACGGACGTTAACAAAGAAACTAGAAATATGTTGAGACGGACCGAGAAGCAGAATTTTTGCACCGTGGATAGTTTTCTTCTTGTTTTCTCTTTCAACATTTAAAGCGAGGTCGATGGCGTCGCTGACCCGTTTGGCCTCTCTCTCCTGCTCAAGCCTGACATTCCTGTCGTCGTCGTTTTCGTCTGGTGAAATTGGTGGTGGCCACGCAGCCTCTGGATCAATTCTGGCGGCGCGCATTTAGAGAATGTAGGGATAGGCTGTAAGATGTAGAATATGGAGGTGGGTGTCTCAGAAAATGTTTTTTCTATAGATAAACACAGACATTTAAGTAGGTAAATAAGTACCTTAGCACCAATTGACGCATTGATCGGCTAAAGGTCACACGTTATGAAAGGCTGAAACAACTTGACGACCCTGCGCTCCGCTTCACGGAAGATACGCCACTTTGCTTTGATCCTTCAGTACAGTAAATGAAATAACATGTCACCCGCACCTGCACAAATCTCCCGGCTCTTCCCAGGTCTTCCATGTTCTTCTCCGTTGCTTCTGACAACGGTGACCAAATTAAGGCAGAAAACTGATCTCAATTGCTGTTGGAAAAGTAAACTGACAAGGTCCCATTAAGAATCGGAACCAGCAGAAAGATCCAAATGATTCAAAGGATATCAGTTTGCCCACTCCTGTTGAAGTTGAAGGAACAATCGGAATACGGTGTGAGTTTCTTTTTTTAATGTATACTTAACTCTTCCTTAATCTCCCGGGAACTTCGGGGACTCCGCAGACTATACCTTCAAGATTACCTCTCGTATCAGTCCCGTAATCTATATAACTAAACGATCGTAGCAGTGAGATTTGTCTTGTCCTCCAGTGTTTTCTAGTCCCCAGCGACACGAGGCGACTTGGATGAGCTCGGATGTCTACATAGATTCTTGGATCCCGGTGTGTCAGCATTTCGGTAAACTAACTTGTACTGACATGGATCGACATGTTGCTGTGTCAGTCATGGCATTCACACTGATACCGAATGTCGAGGGTGACTGCAGGTGACTACAGTACTGAAGCCAATAACCAACAAGACCAGAAACGACAATCTCATCGTTGTATCATCATATTCAAGATTCAAAACGGCTCCTGGCCTGGTACCGGACTTCAAGAAGGTAATGCTTTTTACTGCTTGCGTTCTGTCTGTCTCCACCCACCTCACCAAGGTACGCATAGCTGGCGGACTGATTGAGTCTCCAAGACGCACATCCTGGATATTGAGAATTCGATATTTCCAGGCTGCTCTGCTAACGCTTGACCCGATCAGTAAGGAGGGGCCCCCTATTAGTTCATCAGTTTCCATCCACAAATCTGGGACGATGGACATCTGCAATAAGTTGCCAGCAACAAGAACGGTTTCTTGTACATATACAGTACTTACCGCATAATTACGGCGACAGGTAAGGATTGAGTAGTAATACTATATAGTTCCAACACTAAAAAGTGTCTACTCAAGCAGATTCGTAATGTGGGGAGTGCAAACATAGGAGATGAAGGTGTAGGTCGATAGGGCTTGAATGTGAATATCAAGAGAGTAGGTGGTAATGATGGGAGGAATGGAAAGGTTACCATAGCAAGTAGTAACAGAAAAAAATTGTACAGCAAAGATGGGATGAATGCGAGCCCGGAAACTGTCATGCAAATGACAAGTACACATGTACATGGAGGAAGCAACAATTACAGTGAACAGCATAAATGATAAGTAAGTAAACCATGATGTATGGGGAGAGGAGGAAAACTAGCCAATATGATGCATGTAATAAACAAAGGACAAGTCATTGGAGAATAAGCACATTATCCAGAGGAAGCAGATTCGAGAATAACAGTACCAAACATTAATCTCACACTGGATCATACCCCATAACGAAGACGACTTCCTCTTCCTCTTCCTCTTCCTCTTCTTCCTCATCAATTTCATCTGCTTCTGATTCAGGGTCTCCGTTGTCACTTCGAACATGGCGCATGACCGCCTCTTCGACGAAGCTCCTCACCTTGGACGTGGAATCACCGGAAGAGGGTGTTAACGGAAATTCGTGTATAGAATCGACGCGGCTGGTCTGCGCATCGGGAAGAACAAATCGCTCCCATTCCCCTTCCTTCATACGAACCATGTCCCCTTGTACTTCGACGACGCTTGACATGTTCAAGACGTCGCGAACGAAGGATTCATCGTTCGTAATTTGACGGACGCGGTTGAAGGAGGCAATTAATGGAATGGGCACCCAACCATGAGAGTCCATCTGACAACAAATAAGTGGTTGTAACAACGAAAAAAAGATGCTGAGAACATGCCTGTTGCCTCAAAAAGAAGTCTTGTGCCAGATTCTGTGGGCTCAGATAGTACTCCAACTGTCCTAGCAAATAATATACCGTTGGGTCTAGCGCAACGGATAATCGAGATATAGGCGCCGGCATCGGGGCTCTGAACGAACTATCTGAATCTGATACAGGTGGCGATGCAGGTTGGAAAGAACTGTCGTACCCCCTCGGGAGAGGAATATACGTATGAAGCCCATGATCAGTAGGAGGAAGCGGCAGTGGCTGGAACTGCGGGGGAGGAGTGAGAACAAAAGGCGTTTGATGATGCTGAGACGAAGGATGCACATAAGTTCCAGGTCGAAATTCACTCGGTGAGGACGCATAGTTTTCCCTCCCTCGATCTGTATCGTACCCATACAAACCGTGGACTGGTCCTCGTCTGGATCCACGAAATCCACGACCGTAGCCTCGGCCGCCCCGCCGTGGAGAATAACCCCCTCGGTCGCCACCGTACCCTGCATATGGATTGTTGTATGAGTACGACCCTCGTCTACGACCGTGACCGGTCCCGTGATAAGAGTGATTGGGCCCACTGAAATACTGGTCTACGGCAAACGACTCTTTGACCCCCATGCCATTCGCCTTACGTTCTCGTCCGAAACCATACCCAAAATCTCGTACTACCCACTCGCTTCCATTATTGAGTCCATGCGGACTGAAAGCCCCAGGCTTAAATCCTCCGTCTTCAGGACTTCTCCCTCCTCTGGCATCACCTGGGCCATTCATAAGAAGCGTGGGTGATGTCGACGGTCCAGTTTCAGCACTAAAAGGACCTAAATGTGTTAAACTGGGATGCGGGGGTATTGGGTGTGGGAAATTAGTGTGTATCGGCGCTAAGGAAGCCAAAGTGGATAACGGTATCGGTGGAACTGGTGCTGGAGCTGAAACTGGTACAGCACCAACAGGTACATACGCAGGAGGTAATGAGGGCCGTGGAGGGGTGACCAGATGAAGATCTGAATTATTGGATTGTTGACTGTGGTTGTACGTTTGGGCGCATTCCTTTTCGTCTTCGTTGAGGTCTTGCTCCCCGTTACCGAATCGTCCAAAGCTCCATCTACCACTCGTTCCTCTTCCGTTCTTAGCTGAAGTAAACCTCTCCATCAAGTCGACAACTTCTGCGTCGGCGTTTAGCATTGTCACACCCGCACTTCGTTGTGGAATTGCACGCTTTTTGCCCCTTTGTGCACTTCTTTTCTTGAGGCTTGATGACCTCGTCTCCCTCGACCCCGCACCGACATAGAATGAAGATCGGGGCGTAAAAGACGCACTGCCTATATTCATATTCGTATCACATCCATCAAAGTTCCCAAACACGACTCTCGTTGGTATTGGTTGGATAACCTCTATGCTTACCGGTGCCGATATCGGTACATAGGCAGATGGGTTCGAAAGATGAGATTCCGCGAAATGAGTGGGATAGTGCGTCGGCCCATTAATTGGCGATGCAGGTCTATATTCGACCGGATAGATCATGGACGAATGAACCTGACGGCCGTAGTTCGGTGTCTGATGACCACTCCCAGTAGGAACCGGCCAGTACATTTGAGCGTTCGAGCGAGCGATACTCGGAAATCCATGAAAGGGATATGTAGAGGTATAGGATGTCGACAAACTCGATGTTAAATTTGACGAATGGGAAGTGAGCGGGGCCAGAGATTGAGGTAAATTCTGCTCCGTGGAGGGAGAATACATTGACAAAGATGAAACAGACGGTGATTTAATAGGGTCAGAAGGATAATGTCCATTGGAAAAATACACAGGTTGTACGCCAACAGGCAGTTCGTGAGGCGAGGCTTCTCCAGTTTGAAGATTCTGACTCGCAATGAATTTGGCCTGTTGTTGCTGTTGCTGAATTTGAACAGGAAAAACCGAAGGTAATGTCGACGACACAAATGGTGGGACAGTATAAGTGGAGGCAGACGGTGTGCGCTCAGCTTTCGAGTTTGATGGTGACGAAGACATCGTATGGGCTGTGCTCCTGGACTCTTCCGTTTCTTGAGGAGGAAGTCCGATCTCTCTCGGGAATGCAGGACTTCCGTGCGCACTCCCCGCACTACTGTGTATACTACTAGTGGGGTTGGATGTGGTGCCACTCCGCGAAATTGACTTCCTGTCGGATATTCCTGTACCTCGTGTCAACGACATTAGCTGGGACAGGTCACGAGATTGTGACTGATTTCGAGAACGAGAACGAGATACACTGTTCATAGCGCTTTTGATATTCGTTTGGGTTTTAGCTTGCCGGCGGGTAGTAGACGCTGCATCCGCAGCAGCTTGCAGTTCTTCAGCAGGTATCGGAACCCACCTTGATTTGGATTTAGCCCTAATCGATTTAGAAGAACTCAAGCTCGCGTTTTCCGTATTTTCGTTTTCTGGAACACATGGACAGAATAGTTAGTGTTCGAGACGAATAGAAAATTCATTCGAGTAGAAGGTGGTAGTTTTGCTGAACAAGAACGGATAAAGTGAGGAGCCTAAGGAAAATGAAATACTCACCTTGAACGACTGATACCTCTTCGTTACTCAATTTGCCTTTGCCTTTATCTTTGCTCGGAGAGGACAGACCGACGCCGACCTCTGGCCAAGCATTTGAGTTCCGCAAGTCCAATGACACTGGCCGAGACGGTGACGCAGGAGTTGGTCGAGCGGACCAGTTATTGGACGTTGGTCGCACCTTGGCAATAGATGGATCGTTATCTTTCTTGATGAAAGCGCTATTTGTTGTCGATGTTTTCGACGATGAAGAGATTAGCGTGAATGCAGATGATACAGAACCTCTATTCATTCTCTGTTCCCAAACGTTGACCGAAGGCTTCCGTGTTGTTATCCGTGACACCTCTTCTTCCCTTTCCCTTCGCTTCTTCTGCTCCTGCTGACCGCCGTTACACTCGCCATCTGACTCGACGATGACCGATGAATTTGAAGTTGTGGGCGCGGTTATATCAGCATCTACGTCGGTACTGCTCGAAGATATCACTGTACTACTGCCAGGGTTGCTGCTGGTGCTACTTCTGCTGCTGGCATTGGATGAAAAAGATGATGAGGTCGATGTTGATTCCGGTATCGACACTGAGATTGCGAGGACCGTATTCTCTATCGGAGATCGAATATTTTGTGCATTCTTTGCACGGTCGGCATAAGAAAGCGATATGGAGGCCATCGTTATAGTCGATGACTCTGCAGTGGTGGTTGAATTTATCTCGAAGCCGTTTGTAGAGCCTGGGAGGACCACGGAGCTGGCAAGATTTTGGATGGACGAAGACGAGATATACGAAGAAAGAGGAGAATTCTGGAGAAAATTACAAAGGTTGACGATGTCCTAGCGGTCCCGGGTCCACAGCAGATAGCCACTCAGAACAAACTTTGTATTAATACATTATACGAATGTGTGAGATCTGTGTGGTCTTTGGTCTTGTTTCTTTCACAAGCTTAAGCCTTTTGTCACTTGTCGACAAATTCTTGAGCTTCTGGTGCTCATACCTGCTCATACAAAGCTCTCAAAAATCACCCTTCTCAGTATCTCGCAATAGATCCCATATAATATACATCCTATCAGTTGAATATTTAGAATCGTTATGGAAAGCCCCACGATGGGGGAAAGGCAAAGCGGCAAAGGCGATCAGAATCCACGACGATTAACAAATTGCTCGAGATCGTGCATTGTAGCGACGCCAATGACGAATTTGCGTTGGAAATCAGTCACTGTAAAAATTCAGTCAACAAATAACCACGACTGCTCCGATGAAACCACATACCAAGCGCAAAGATATTTGTCTGTAGAAACTGCTCTAGCTCATTCAGCGACGTTAGCGGAGTGATCAGCGTATATGGTTCTGAGCTTGTTCGTTTGAACTTGATCATGTACTGCGAAACTTTGTCGCTCTATAGCGAATCAAACATTCCACATCGTGAGAAAAACCACAATGTATGTTTGGAAGGATGATAACCACTAGACATACAGGTTTTGCCTGGCCAGATTCCCAAAGTTGCTTCAGCTTCGACACCTCCACGTAACCTAATGGCCTCCGATCCTTGTTTAAAACCCTTCAACGTGATCGTCAGGTAATAAGTATATGAAGGACTGTTTGAAGAACACTCACGGTATATGTGAAAAATCTCGATCATACGCGAGCTCGATGACTCGCGACACTGGTTCCGTGAAGGGTAGAGCAAAAGCAGGCGAGAGTTGGAGGTCCTGATCGTGAGCATAGATGTCAAAGTATGCAAGATTCGGCAAAAGGACATAATGGTGCACGATTTATATCGGTACCAAGAAATCCACAAATGGAGATTACAAAAAAGAGGCCCAGATCAATTGCGTGCAGCATATTAGTGACAAAGAACTTACTTCAACAACAGCGCCACGATATTTGTCGGGCGAATTCGACGAATTTAACGGTAATAAAGGCGGTGATACAGACATCAATGAGGATCCAGGCGAAAGTGCACTGCTACTTGGCATTGTCGTAGCGGACATAGCGACAGATAACAAGGAGGTAAAAGAGATAGGGAGAAAAAAACAGAGTAAGACTCAGTAAGTCAGTAGTAAAGCTATACTTGGGCTCAGCTACTTTCGGGGCGTCCAACGTGAGCAGCACGTGGTGTAATTCATCGGCCGAGCCAAAGAGGCTTCAAGCTTCAAGTTTCAATATTCAATGGAATTTGGGATTGGATAGGAACTGGATATAAGCTCAGAGATCTATACAACGATGAGGTAGGGATATCATAGCAATAGCCTTCGCACTTATAACACAGCCCATCTCATCATCGTAGGGGAATCATAAATTCCAGACTGGTCGTTTCCAAAAAAGATTTCGCCGAGTAGAGGGTATAAATCCTATACACAGCAGAAGCCATGAGAAAAGTCGAAAGATAATTTGAATCGGAACTATCACCAAAAATGACAACAGGGCCCCAAGCCGCGAGTAATAGTGCCACATGTTGCGTCCCGAAGGGTGTAGGTCGTGTGCGTCGTGAAGTAACGTCAACCAAAGTAGAGATACAAGCAAGAACCAAAGTCAAAGTAAATGAGCTGACAAACCAGATGCTCAAGACCCACTGTTAAATTGAAAACAAGAGAGAAATCTTACAGTTGAAATATAACAATACGCCACAGCGCGGGTCGAATCTTACTTGCATCCTCGAGTGCTGAATTCCGGGCTAGTGGAGAGATTGTGAAGATGGGTCTTCTACCTGCAAGAGCGGATTGGGCTGGTCAGTTGAAAGAATGAATGGTGGAAACCGGGATATGAGCCCACCGCTAAACATTGTCGAAGGATCTTCTTGCAGGTGTTGGGGGGTATAGATACTGGGACTATTTTTCGCCCCGGTCCTGCGTTCATCAGCAACTTCTAGATCCCCTGCCTCCTTCCTAAATTCATACTGATTCTTCCCATGCGACCTCACATAGTCCAGTTCAGCATCGACGTAATTCAAATTAGTTTCGTTCCGAGTATCGCATTGTGTCCAATCTATCGAACTAACATCGTCGTCATGGTCATTCCAATTCCATCCCGTAGTAGGTGAGTATCGCGCTTGTGCCTGAGCAGGGTGAGAGCTTTGGAAATGATATTCTGGATTAAATCCAGCCAGATAACCGACAAAGTCATGTCCAGGAGACTCTCGTGGATTGGGTGTCCCGGAATTACTGGGAGGGGCAAACGTCGGGAAGGCAGAAGACACAGAAGATCCAGTGTCGTCCTGGTTTTCGAGGGTTGATGAATGACAGGACCCTAGCGGATCATGATCATCGTTGACCGGTGAAGGAGAGAATGGTAAATGGAATTGGCGGGCGGAAAGTACTGGACTGGATAATCCAGGATTTATAGGTGCTCGTCCAGGAGAGGCAGCGTAGGCGTCGGACGGTGACGGCGAAGATATTGCGCGAGGAGTAGGTATTGGCGTTGGTGATTTCGAAGGGCCAAGAAATTGCCTCATGTCCTTGCGACGAGTTCGTTTGTGTGGCAGTGAAGTGAGATTCAATGAATTGACACCGTGGTCGGGGGAATCGCAGTAATGCCCAACAGTACGTTGTTGGATGCGAGACATTCGGACAAGTGCCATGAGCCCAAGACAGGAAAATGGTATAGAAAAAACGAGGGGGACGCCAGCATACGAAAGGAAGCGCACCCTACAATCGTAATCAATTGTGATAGTTAAGTCGAGAGATATATATGAATGTGGTGTTGAAGACAACGCACCATTCAGGATCAGTCGCGTCACAAGCAAAATCGTCAACGGGCTGTACAGCATCCAACTTGAGGACCGCCGTTATCTGGGCAACAGATGCTAACAATGGAAATACAATGAGGGTAAGGGTATATATTGGATGCCAGATGAACGGTCTAGGTGGTAGAGAGCATGAGCACAAATGGTCAGAGCATGTCCTCGCAAGCTCAGGTCTTACTTTGAAGAAGCCAGACCACAAACTCCTGGTCTCAAGACGGCCAGACTGGTTATCATCGAAAATGTCGCAGAGACACCGGTTAACATGAAGGAAGCGAGTCCGCTAAGGAGCGTTTGAGCTAGGAAAACGAGAGAAAGATCTGTGAAGGGAAGATGGGATGCAAGATAATGCCCTATTACCAATGCAAAAAGAGCGAGGCATGAGGGAGGGATCCATCCTCCAAATTAAACCTGGTGATTTATCAGGCTCTGAAGGGTTCGCGAGTAGAATGTTACGCACCTAAGCAAAATATTCCCTGTAATATAGTGCACCCAATGCAATATAGTAATGCGAGCCAATGCGAGCGGACGGCGACAGCGAATGCGCTCAGTACAGCCCAACATGATAGTAATCCTACGGCATTGTTCGTAAACACTTGTACGCAGGCTCTATAACTTGTTACACACCAGACAGCGATAGTGAAAACCAGACTATCTTGAGGGCATATGGGAGCATGTTCCAACCTCCACAGCCAATAGTGCCAGTGAATACTCACTGCGGAGGGGCTGAGCACGAGCTTGACACGAGGAAGTTCAGCAGAAGGAAGTCGGGGAGTTGCTCCGAGAGAATGTATCGACTTTGTATCCAATTTTTAGAGGGATCACCATCAAAAATCATCTGTTGCAAGTTCCCAGGTTATCGGCCCTTGAAATAGCGTTGAGTGATTTGCATATGTATACATGACTTGACCAGGAAGAAAGGAAGAAGGGAAACCGGTCTGGTGGTCCATGCAATAAAGAAAGCGACCTAGATGCAAAGATGAAGAAGTAGGGGCTGTAGGGCAGGGAACATTGGAGATGAAGAAGTGAGAAAAGATAGAAGTTCAGGCCCAAGCTTAGGGATGATAGCCGTAGACCAATAAAAGCCATCAGTATACAGACGCGGAGGAACAGCTCAATATGGTCGAATGTCCGAGCAGTGTTGTTAGGTGTTAGTTGATGCCTTTCTACTTAAGCACTCTCGAATCGCATTTAAGAACTGCATTGGATCCGGAGATGATTGCCAGCAGGTCATTCGAGAATCGAGAAGTTGGAACCTCGCAATGGCGATTTTCGGAAATATCAGTGAGATCTCCGCAACTTCGGGCCCATAGCTACTTATGAGGACATCTTGGGCGATTCTTCTGTGAGGAAAAAACGAGCATTAAAAATTAGGCCTAGGGTAACTTCTGGTAATCCCCTCCCTCTAACGTTCGCTACTTGCTTAAAGCCGACAGCCTCATAGAGGGAATGCCGTTCAGCCTCAGAGCCGACTTGGAGAAACCGCCAAATCCCGAACTTCGAGAAGCTGAACTTGTCAAAGACGATGACATGGAAGACGTTTGGCAGCGTTTGGCGCTTATCCGTAGGCGCTGGTCCAGCCCAATTGACGATGACGTCTGAGAACACCTTTCTCTTCTACACCCATCACTGCTACATACTACACAACAACTTCTGTAAATTCATTTCAACTCATCATGGTTAAAGCTTCAGACGTTGTCCTCATCTTGGTGAGAGGAAGAACAATATCTTTGATCAATTACTGAGCATGCATTCCTCAGGTTGCTATTGTCTTTCCGCCAGCTGCGGCAGCCTTCATCACAGGCTGCAGTTGTGACCTGCTTATCAACATTTGTCTCACTCTGTACGTTTGTTAATACTCTCTAGCTCCCTAAAAATCTGAAGACTAGTTGTCCAGTCTTGGGTATCTTCCTGGGCACATTCACGCCTTTTGGCTCATTTACAAGAGAATGCAGGCAGAGGAGCGCTACGGACGAGGGGGCTATCACTGTGCGTTCATTTTACAAGTATTCTTGTATCACGCTCATTGAATACGCCTTAGACATCGGAAACGGAGCATACCAGCCTTATCCTCAAGCTGCCCCATCCCAACCGGCACCCGCTCCTTATTATGGGGCTACTAATTAAAGAAGCAGAAGCAGGCTACTCAGATTTTGAAGTCGCAAAGAAACTGGTCGCGATGCGCACATATCAAATCCTGGGTTCATCTTGGCGTAATGTATGGTTCAAATCTGCATATGATCTTATGTACTCCTTTCTGCGGATGTAGTCCTAGTGGTACGGTTTAGTCTACACCAGGTCTAAACACGATATATTGTTTTTAATATACAACTTTTCCTACATCTTCCTATTTTCGGTAGTCATTCATCGACTGTAAACAAACTTTATAACCACCAACCGCCTGCGCCTTTATCGTGCAGAGCTCACGAAACGCACGATCGAAGGGAAATTGAGCGGCAGGTCCTCCACGACGGATAGCATAAATATAAGCATAGCTAGCACGCAATCTTGCTACTGCGGTCGGTTCCATCAATGTCTTCAGGTTCCGTGGACCAGGAAACGAAATAAAACGCTGCGACAAGTCGCGAATCTTATCCTGTCGAACCGTAATAGGTTGCGAGGTGAAGGAACCTGAAGCGGGGTTGACATATGTCTCTACTCGTTGCTTGTACATCGCCTCGACATGATTGGAGATGTCGTTGAGATCGCCGACTATAGCTTTCTCGCTTCGTTCCCTAGCCTCATTGCAAAAATTCTGCCAAGGGAAGACGAGATCTGGGTCTGGACGGAGGTTCAAAGGAGCGTTGCTGAAACGATTGTCTACTTCAATCAACCAGTAGTCACGCTGCTTTGCTGCTTCGATGTGAAGACTATCCATGATGAACTTGGGAAGATCTTCCCCACGTTGTAGAGGGAGATCGTTGCTGCTTATCGATGCTTTCTTCTCTGTGATTTTGTATGAAGGTCCTAGGGGATGCGAGTATAACTTGCGATCAGAAAGGTATGTTTCTGACTTGATCCGATATCCTGTTTTTGCTGAATCCAATACAAGACAAAATCTATCAGTGATCTCGTCAGTGATATCCAGATGAAAGTGCTACGGCAATTTCGGGGGAAAATCCTTCGACTCACTTGTAGGCGAGATTAATTGACCTCCAATGGGCATAGCCATACTCATAAACGGCATTCTCATGGAACCGAGAATAATCGCCCACATAACATGGATCTCTAAGAGATGAAAGCAAGTGATCCTGTAGCCCACCTTCAACTTGATCACCCATTTTGTGCATGTCACTACAAAACTGGGCAACTACTTCCTTGTCCATTGCAAAACAGCTCTCTATACCCGGAGGGGCCTTGGAATACTTTTCGTCAGCATTAGTGAAAGGCTTGACGAATGATTCATCCCAGATAACAAGAAGTCTATCCCCGTCAAAATCACCACCTCCGCAGTAATCAATCAGTCGACGATGCCCTTGAATAGAGCAGACAACCACATTAACCATATCTGCAAGAGCTGGGTGCTGCACCGCAGTGACCTGGGGTGGAAGTTTAATCATGACAGAGCTAGGCTCTAAGTGTGCAGATAACATACCTTGCGGACATCGGTTGGTACTTTACACGGATTCCGTGTTATCTGTAAACATTTTATACTCACATTTTCGAAATCAAATGAGATTACACATACCAACACCTCCCCAAGAATAATATCAGTCTTAATGCCATCCTTGTTGACAAATTCCCTTCGAGAGTTCTTGAAATAAATCTGGTCAGGGCCCAGCACATCGAAAGGATCTAACAATCAAGTCATTTTCTTAGTATTAACGCTCACCACATCCACATGAGTCGATACAGTGTTGGGAACCACACGCACCTGGGACAGCAAATGCACTACAACTCTGCGTAAGAACATAATTGAATTTTGCAGCAGCAGTCTTGATTTTAGTCTTGACGCATTGCTTCAACTTGTCCCTCAAATACGGTGAGTTCAGAGGTGTAAATCCCGAATCCAATAGTTCCATGACGGTTTCAGCAATAGACGATGGGCATCCGGAGAAAGGATCCGCCCACCAGGGTTGTGAGCTGGTTTCATGTTTTATACCCTCCTCATCGTCCTCATCGTCCTCGTAACTTCCATAGCCTCTTACTCGGCTGTCGGTGGGCGACACCCTGGCTTTCCGTGCACCAATTACGCCCTCGGCAGCCTCGACAGCTTTCCACAGTTTAGGCATGGCGTCGGGACCTTCCCAGGCGGTGAGACCATCGACAACCTGTTGAAGACGCTGTTGAAGTAATCCAATAAATACCGATGCGGGAACACCGTTATGGTGCAAATTCTTGATAACTTCTTCTGAGAGTTTTGCGGGAGTCTTGGTGTGAGAAAATCTCAAGATATCCATCGTTAAGTGCGATGGGTCTAATAGAACAGAGGAATAGCAGATCTTGATCTGAGAGGACCGGAGTACGACTTGAAGATCTTCAACTTTATCATGATTGGCCAAAAGAACCATACCCTGCGACATTGGAATTAGATTATGCAGAAGAAATGACGAAACGCGTTCATACCTTTGCACCAGCCAAGCGAAACTGGATGGCCGTCGATACTTCTGATAATTGAAGTCTTTCTCGATAGGTTTCGTGAATCACCTTGTGCAAAGCAAGACTTGAAATCCCACATCCATCTGTCATATTCGAGCTGGGATCTGATGCGTCTAGAACTAAATAGAGTGAATATTAAGGAATATATCACAACAAGCTCGAGCAAAGACATACTTATATCTGATTCATACGTGATCTCCTCTTGCTTTAAGCGCGGTCCTGGGATGGAGCTCGAAAGACCAAGAGCTAAGCGTGAAGCCCACTTGCATAGTTTCTATAATAAGTGCTGTCAGTGACAACAAAATTATGAAGAAGTTGTGAGATGACCTGATGGCTATTATATTCTAATGGATTGAGCCACTTGATGAACTCGTACAGTGATAGCCCATCGTCAGTATGGGGCGAGGGATTCAAACTGATTTGTTCATCAAGAAGGATCTCGTTCGTTTTGAAGAGGAAAACAGTATTGTCCTTTGCGAAAAAGGCACGGAAGACATGGTTCCAGATGACGACGGGACGCTTGAAAAACAACACTAGGTCATTCTGCTTTGCGTAAAAACGTTTCGACGGGATTTTGACGCGAAGGATACAAGCCGAGCCAAATCGACGCTGAATTTTATTCGATGGACCCAAAGTAGCTTTCTCGAGCACGATTTTCTCACCAGTTTCTTCAAGCTTTCCTACAAAAATGATATTTCCAGCCCACCAGCCGGGGTATTCCTCGTTGTTTCCAATGCCTGCATAGAGCGGATCCTTGGCAAACGCTTCTTCTTCCTTATCTAATTCTTCCCATGGAGCCTAATCGAGTTTCACGGTTAAGCAAGATACACAACTAGAGTTCTTGAAGCTGTCTCACAGTGGAAGCCACTTCATGTGTCGAAAGATTGCGCAAGCTGCTGACCGAAAATATTTGAGAAAACAAGTATGAATGCGTAGGTATCTGGTCTTGTGGTAAATTCGATATTAAATTCTGGAACTTAGACATGGAATCCGGGTTGCTTGCTAGGGTACGGGCGAGTTCGAATTGGATCCCGTACGGGATCCGTTTTTGCTCCATTGTTTGCTGGAATATATCATTGTTGATCTTAGAGGAACAAATGCTCAGTAAGAGGAACAGCAATTATAGATGCAAGCACTTACGATAACAATTGGAGGGTTTGCATTCAATCTTGATAATTTGTTAGGTCTACCAATATCGGCAACACTGTCAGGTCTTCCCCGCTTCAGGTTTGTCATAATTTTTAGAAGCAGTAAAGAGTAACAGATCGCTTGCACTACAGGTTAAACGCAGTCGTTGAAGGGAGGGGTGAAGATCGCGTTGGCTGCATGTCATTTTTTCTATCTGCACCGAAAAGGAAATTTCCGTTATTTTCACTCTACCCTAGAATCAAACCCAGGCTAGTACCGATCAATTCTGAGGAATCACACCCACCGAAGATGTGAAAGAGCTTCTCACACTTCTGGAGTAGTTCCAGACTCCAGAGTTGTTCGGAATATCCTTAATCCCTTGATCAACTTCTAAATAGTCCTCATTACCTCCGGCTCATTACACTGTACCGCTCTTTTTGATTGAAGCTGCCTGAAACTTGCTGTGTAAGGTTGAAAAAGTCCTTGATTCTGGTTCACTGCCCAGTAGAGTTCTAAAGTCCTGTGCACAACTATCATCCAGTGTTCAAATTACTTCCACAGCAGCATCGGAAACCTGGAAAGAAGACGCAGTCAATGGTCTCCGCGGTACTAGTATTCAATGCTCACTGAGAAGGTTCAAGAGGCACACTTCTTTTGCAAATCAAACACCGCAATGATTTTCAGAAATTTTCGAAGAACATGAAACGACTCCTCCTCAATGGGACCGTGTCGATTCTTTCCTTTCCTTTCCTTTTCTGTGTAGATGCAGCTGTAAGTGTAAATATACATAGCAAAGTTGTACCAGTACAAAAAAGGTGTTTGAAATAGTATGTGAAATGTAACTATTTGTTTGGGAGACGGGGATACGACGAAAACAACTCCAAAGAAAGAGGGACACACCAAGAAGAAGTGCACATTCATAGGGGGAGGAAACTAATGCTCTCGAAGGAAATCACGACAATGCATCCCATACACTCAATCCTGTGAAGAACACTCCTAATGAGACCAATGACCCGATATACACCACTGTGTGCACACCAGCTTTAGGCAGCACCAAATGCGTATGTAAAAGCGAAAGTACGATTTGCAAGATGGTCACAACCGGTACGCCGATTGTGAGCACATGATTTGACTTTTTCAAGTTAGCCGGAAGAAGTTGAATAGATGACCAAGGCCATGCTGATGAAATGAAGGTTTCGAGAGAAGGAATAGAAGGAGAGTCGGAGGTAATGACGTATAGCGCTGAATACTTATCCGATGAGAGCACATCGGGACCGGTATTCATTGAATACCACGACATGGAAGAGATTGTAGATCGAAGGTATGCGGAAGAGAGAATGAGGGTAACGCCTAGTGAGAATAGAAGGGCATTGGCGCGCTGTAAGCAAGATATAAAGGCAGGTATCCGCTGGTAATCCACTGTTTAGTATGATGATTTTTTTTTGAGCAACAATGAAACGTACGATGAAAGGTATACCGTAGTATTTCCCGAGTTCGTCTCGCGCTCTTACAGCCATTAGCTGGTCGATGTCGTCTTCGACCTGTAACTCGAGCGAGGTTTCGAGGTCGATATCCGACGCCCTCGACTCTCGCTGTAGTAATAACGGCACACGCTCCAAGTTCGAGGAAGCATCTGCATCCGAAATTGCAGTGGCGGCAAGACCTCTTAGAGGAACACTCTGAGCAGGAGATGTATGTTCACTGGAGCCAACCACGAAAGGAGCTAGAGAAGGTTCAGCAGTGTAGGTAATTTGGTCTGTGGCTCCATAAATTCGCCCGAGTTTGGTAGCGCCGTCTTCGATTTCGATGATTCGTTCTTCCTCGTATATATCATTGACTAGAACATCACGATATAACGCAATATTCGCGTATCCTTGTTTGATAGCGACAATTCCCTCCACCGCAGCCCAACCTAAGGAAACCCACCAAACACGTCTGAAGGCTGGATCGCGCCAGGTGGGAGTGTCGTAAACGAGGTAATGAGGAATAACGAGAATAGGTATTGCGAGAAGGCGAAGGAAGAGAGAAAGGATTGCGTGTGCCACCGTTGATAGCATTGTTGAAAAGCCGCCATGAGATAGCCGGCAGCTGGTGCATATTAAGACGGAAAGACTGAATATGGGCGTTCTCAGCAGATACGATAAACACCAGAGACCCGCCGATACGAAGAGTTCTGGAAAGGGAAATGGCAGTACAGAAGGGTATTCTGGTGTTATTTGAAGCGGATACACCCAAATCGGGAGTAGTGCCAGAAGAGCAAAGAACGCCACAAAAGACAAGGGAACAAATGTATACAAAACCAATAGTCTTCTGTATGATCCTGAATCAGTAAACAATCACACTGCTTCAGTCTTCCGTATGGGGTCTCATGAGAAGCGAAATAATACCTCTGTACAATCCCTGACTCTCGAATTCTTCATCAATTTCATCAATATTTTCCTCTTCATCTCTTCCATCAAATTCAACAGAACCATCTTCCGGTACACGGTCAAGGTAGCCAGAGCCAGAACTGTCTGCTCTGAGTCGTTCTGGACTTGTATGAAGCCTGGTTATTGACGCAGGTCTGGTGTCGGCCTGCATGTAATGCCCAGTAAAAATGTCAGATTCGGTCGAAGTTTTTCTGGACCAAGGTCGAAAGGAGGCAGCTTTCGCAAGGCTGAAGCGAACAGACATATTTTCTCAGGAGCTGTGAACAATGGTGAACAGTGAAGTGAAGGCAATGGAGCTGATTTGCATGGAGGAAAAAGCCGGGCCTGGTGGCCTGGTGGCTATTGGAGAGACTGCGATTGACTGCGCGCTTTCCAGTGGAAATGGTGTTTGATGGCGTTATGTATGACTTTTTCGCGCGGCTTCCGCTTTACACTGTCTTTTAGTGGCCTTCAAAGGGAGAGTGATTCCCGGGAAATTCGTTGCAACCCTGTTTTGCGTGATAGGGAGACTAGGACTTCGGCATCCTCCCACAAATTTCATTCGCATCCTCGGAGCTCTAACTTGGCTGGGGAAGGCTGGCCGCTGACTAGAACCACCGTGACAATCTTATTTTGGGTGAGTCTGCCTACCGGACTCATCAGGTGCTGGCTTGAATAAAGCTGTGGTTCGTATCCTATACAGGCTATAGGAAAAAACACTCGATATCGTGCCCCCCTTCCACCAGCGGAGCCCGAGCGAAACACAGGTTATAAAGCTGAAACCCTGCCAAAATTAGCTCTCAGAGAACTCAGACTTGACTCAGGCTCAGACGGGTACAAAGTAAGCAATATTATTGTCTTCTTACTATATAGAACGATCCATTGACCTTCCGAGGATGGTCGGTCACAGCATTGTGGCGAGGCGATAGCTCGTACAGCGAAGTGTAGCTAGTGCTACCAACATGATGAACGCACGCGGTGAATCCCAGAAGCCGTCGTCTGTACCAGGTTTTCGGTCGAATTGATACATCAAGCATCATTCAGTAGCTATCGTGTATTCACTCAGCAACAGCACCAGGGGCTCAAGACAATTTAAAATTCGAGAACGCTCTTAGCTAGAAACCATCTCCGCCATTTCCTGTAAGTACGGAGTCTGAGAACGACGGAAGGAGGGTTTAGTGTTTAGACCTGAGCGTCATCAATCCAACTTATGTATATTTGCCAACTCTAGAAGTACACCACTATACACATCATCTAATAAGGTTACCAAGTAAATTATTATGCAAGTGAGAATGCCAAAACTATGCCCATGGAAAAAACAGGTATCACCGTGTTTGCAGGAGAACATGAAGAACATGAATATGCCGATAAAAATGAATGGGGTAATATTATATCAGGATACGATGAAGTTTTAGAGCGTCATGGATCTGACTCGTCCATCACCAGGGGCAGGCAATCTAGTCATGACAAGGCCAGAAGATCGAGCAAGACGTGAAGCTGCCGAAGGAGGAATCGTTCTACTGAATCGAGAAGCAAGGCGGAGATCGCGGCACAGCTCCTTCAAGCGTTGCTCTGCCTCCTTGCATTCTGCGACCTCGTCGGGACCCAGTGGACTAAGGGCATCGTTAGAAGTGACAGAAACGTCAATTCTTGCAAGTTTTTCGTAAAACCCCACGCCGCGTTCCACGCGTCGATTGAGGAATTCCTCAAGCGCTACACAGACATCCACCACGTCATCCTCGTAACATTGCATAGAAAGATTCTCAATCGGCGACCCAGCAAGGTTGGTGATGGTGTCAACAACGCTGTCAACAGGAAAAAAGGGGGATATATGTAGTTTCCGAAGACGTTGGAGAGGAGTGACTGAAGGTTTGGCGAAGACAATATCGGAAACGGTAGTTGTCAATGAAAATTCATCGACAGTCTTGCCAACAGCGCCCATAATACGCTGAATGCATATGCTATTGAAATCCTCGTTCTCGTGAAAACAACTGCCGAGGTCAACGACTTGTAATTTGCATTTGACAGGGACTGTAGCCCATCGGCGATCGCCCAGATGAGTGTCTCTAATGACAAGTTCTCGGAGAGTGGGCAATTGGAGGAGCGAAGGGAGATACAAATCCGCGCCCAAACGAGGATGATCAGGAATGTTATCATCTCCAGAAACCAAAGGGATATATGGAGGGACGCCATGGAGCTCGGGTGCATGCATAAGAGAGCGCGATACCCGATCTAAGGATAATCGTTTGAGATTTGGAACAGAAGCAGCAATAGCGACGACAAGACGTTCGCTCCTACGGATCGTTAACTAATTTGTTCCAAAAGCGAAAACACACAACATACAAAGGCTTGAGGTCTTCTGGACCACTGTTGTGAATGGAAAGACGTTCCAGCTTGCTAAGATGTCCAAAGCAGGAGATGATACTATGATGGAGTGATCCTCCTGTGCGCAGGACGAGTTCCTCAAGGCAAGGACTAGCTGCCAGGATTGAGATTACAACCTCTGTGATAGAGCGAGGATCTGAACTACGGGCATTGCTTTCCGTGCAGAGATCAAGATAATGTACATATCGGCAGTAGCTGCGAGGTACGTTGTCCACAAAGCTTTGCAAAGCTTGCAGGTTGTTCAACTTGACATTCTAGACGGGCTGTGAGATGGAAGCAGTGTTCAATAGATAATATACATACCTTGAATGAAGATGGCAAACACGCAGTATATGTATCGCGGTCCACTTGTGAAAGACTTTTGACATCGTCCGAATCAAGAACCTCGACGACAGCCAATTTCATCTCTGTAGGAAGTGAAGACCACATTTTGTTGACGGAGTGCGATGAACGGTAATGATAAAAAGAGTCGCTTGGAAAGGACGGGAGGGAACTGGGGAAATCGAAGAATTCATCCGAGTATTTGAAGAAGAGGATCAAATTTTATCCGTGCTGAGCGTCCGTTCGTAACGGCACGTGGGAAAAATGTGAATCTCATTGTTGAACTGATGAAAACTTGATTACTTCAACCTGATCTGTCACTGTCATAATCCAGTGCGACATTCAGAATGTGCACTGGCTTTTGGTCTTTGTAGACTGACTGTTACTACATCGGGCTCATTTCTGTGAAATTAGATGTTCTCTTGTGCTCTCAATTCGCTCTACAAAGTACCCCAGACCTCAACAAATCTACTTCACGGACTTGCCTTTCGGTGTAGGACGCTCAGCGCCGACGTTCAGCCGCTTCAGCCCTGTTCAACTCCACTTTTGCCATATTTACACGGTTATAACCCATAGGATGCTGTTGATATTAACAAGGTATCCACTTCATCACTTTGTCAGGCTGGCTTTCCGAGGATGGCGGAATGCCTGATTCTTTCGAGTTTGAGCTGCTGCGAATCCTCAGAGGTTCATTCCTTTACTCCTTTACTCGAAATGGCCGTACAAAATTGTGTCACGACTAGCACATTTACTTCTCATTCTCGTGTACTTCCAACAGGCGTCGATCTCAATTCTTCTCATAGGCTTTGGGCCCAAAGATTTCACACTCAGCTGCGTCCTTCTTTGCCACACATCTACTGGCATGGACTGAGCTTTCTGGCGCATCCTATGTAGTTAAGACGAGATCTGTGACTGTTTATAGTGCAGCGCGCAGAGAGGGCGAAAGACTGCCTGACACCTATCAAAAATGAACCCAAATCGAGATTCCGACGCCATACACGAGGCTCACGGACTATTTCCAATGCAATGTTTCAAAATAGTTCATGCATCCGCCCTTCAAACAAAATAGCTTTGCGACTTTCAAATTTCCGTGCGAACCGCATGTTATAAGCAATGAATTCTTCAAGCGAAACTCGGAAAACATTCAGGAGATGCAACTCCTATTAGAATGCAAAGCTCGGATTTTCTGTCGTCAAATCCTGTACAAGTTGAAGCTCAATCTAGTGTCAGGAAATGGCTAGCCTACAGCGAGACGACCGTGACCTCGGGCTTGTTCGGTCAGCCATTGGATTACTGTCCGCTGACCAGCCTGCACACGTATGGTAAGGCAGAGCAAGGCTTGTGAAACCCCCTTCTTCAACTGTACGCCACGCTTCTGAGGAGATGAGTTAGTACGCCAGCTTCCCTTAGTCTCCCCTGGACAGATCAGGCTCGGATTTAGTAAGTGCAACTCTTATTCTTGAACTCGCTTCCATTGTGCGATGCATACTTGCGAGGTCGATTTCACGTCACCGTCCAAAGCATTGAACCCAGTATTTTGCCTGGCGAATTTAGTACAAAAGCGCAAAACGTACTATCGACCACCCAGCAGTGTACCAGTCATGCGGATCAACCCTTTAGCTCGAGAATAATCATTGCACCCATCCGAATCGAAGAGTAGAATTTTACTTCTTGGTCTTGGACGGTGACACAGATGTAGTACACGGAGATGCCTTGAAAGGTATACCGGTTGCTCCATTCCTGCTGCATGGAATAGAAAACTAACCCTTTTCCCCAAAGGACGCTTGATTACGAGTCCCGAACCGCGCGCCGCGCGAACAAGTATTTTCAAGTTGTTCCCCAAGCCGCTTAATTAGAAATTCAGAAATACCCTCAGCACCGCTTCAACTAATTCATACACCCTCCCGGATGTCAATACATGTGTTTATCGGAAATTCATGCGCCCTCGTTTAGTGCAATGAGTAGTGGACTGTAGTTCAGTACAAGGCGACAGATAGGCGCAGTTTGGAACCGCCACAAGTGCTTTCGAGTGACCCCGGCTCCGGTACTACTCGGAAGTTCAAGGCAGTAGGTGCGAGTATCGATCGGAGCGGATGGCAAAAAAAAGGATCAAACATGGCTATCTGGATAATCTCCCAAGACCATAGAGGTGAGTATTAACTCGTACTTCCGGTTCGCACAATTTCATGATATAGAATCAGGTTTTATGAATTAAACACTACTAAACTGTTATCATACTGAGCTACTGACTCAACTTACTCACATGTTTGACCTCATCAAGCCGGAAGCTCGAAGGCGAGCGCAGATAGTGTCTGGGTTGCAGAGTCAAGTATATGTCGTTGTAGAGGCGGCAAGCATAAGTCGGGACATCCCAACGCCACGCCAGACCCTGTGCTGCAAGTTTATGAAAAACGAGACAAAATCCAGTCATTGTGACTGGCACAAATCCCAGCAACGACTATTTGAGCTTTCGTTTCAACTCAGGCTGTCACAATAATTCCAAAATGGTTGCGTCGTGGAGATCGATTTTCCGTGAACTTCGAGGACAAACATCCCAATCAAGCTTAATCGAAATCACGATGTGTTGTTGCGCAAGTGAAAGACAATATATTTAAAGGTTCTTTCCGAGCCTACAGGACACACACATCCAACGCAGATTGTCAAGTTGTTTTGGACCACAGAATAGTCCTGATGTTGTCACGGTTCATGTCCATTATTGATCTACGGAACACTAGGCTATGGCCTGGTGCGTCTTCGACGCAGCCAGTGGCACTGCCAGCCCGAGTCCGAACAGATAATCGTCTTCCTATGCCACAAAGTATTGGTAAGTACCAGCGTCAAGTTGCCGCTTGATTGCCGTTTGAGCGACAACAAATCCGGTAAGCACGCTCCGAGTCGGCATGATGCCGCGCCTTTTCGTAGAGCTTTGCCGCTTGTTTGCCGTTTTAGCGACCTACCAAAACTACTAAAAAGTAAAGCGGCAAGCTTAAGGACTAGTAAGTACTAAGGAGTCCTAAGGCCTAGGTGATCACTTTCGAGCGATTGCACTCGCTGTCGAAAGGTCCATATACGGAGTCGCTTTACAAGAACAAACATATGATTCAAGATGTGATTGCGGGGAGTAGGACGTTAAGATCTAAAGACTCTATCAAGGCTCTTGCTACGCACTGGAATGCAAACATCCGAGACAAGTAACTGACTGCATCGTACGTGCAGCCGATGTAGGCCGATGCATATGATCTTGCATGATACAGATCTTCATTCTTGAGGCATTGGACTCGGAGCAGGTTGGAGCTTTATGAATTGTCGATTGATCCTTTTGCTTGTGAGTTTGACCTCCCTTCCTTGCATTTCATTTATTTACTTAGGCACTCCGAAGACCGGAATTTCTACGAGTCCTCGGCTGGCACTTTCGAGTAATTTCCTTCAACGTGCTCTCTCAATTAGGCGAGCTCAAGTCAAACTCAGAGTTTCAGAGCTATCGTTGCTCTCGGCAGTAAATTTGAAACTCCCTGGGGTTTTCTTCCTTGGATTCTCATATTTTCTTGCCGACCGCCATGTCTATTCTGGAATAGAATCACCAACCAGCCCTCAACTGGACATTGCCGCATTTGTTGTAGTCGATTCGAGCTCTTAAAAATGACTCCCTTCGGACCTGACATCTACCTACTTTGTAGACGTCAATAATATCTGTCACTGTTACTCCCTCCCTGCCAACCATTCTCTGGCAATTTTTTCGTCAGCCTCTGAAATTATCGTCTCCTCTCATCGCCTTACACCGCGCCCTTTGTCGTACTAAAATACGCAAAGAAGGTTTACCACCACTGAGATCTGACTATGCTTTAATCACACGCTGACAGGCGTTCTGTATTTATCCTGACTGTAACGGTCATCATTATACTGCACGTCGACGTTGTCTTACCGACAACAAGCAATGTAGTAGAGGTGGGTTTCACGAGCCAATGATACAGAATTGAACACATTGGGATGCACCATAGGTAAGATGTTGAGGGGAGTAGAAGGCACCTTCGGTACATGGTGGGTGTACTGACGCCAGTTACGGTACCGGGCGCACGTCATGATAATGGAATCAATCTTTAATCAAAGAGGTGTCGACGATGTCGATATAGTATTCACAAGACTAATATTGAATCAACTGCTCTGTCTCATGCAGTCATGGTTCTCGCTTTATCCTCAAAGCGCTTGGGTAGTCATCAGCATAAGTTACATGTGAAGCGGCAGATATCTTGTTAAAAATGATGTTCTGTGAGGATTTTAACTGCTTTAAATAGATGATCGTTAATCAGGCTCCACTGCGTGGAATGCGCCTTGCTCGAGTCTTGGCTAGCTTGGCTGATCAGTCAATTATTACTATTTATTCAGGTGAAATCTTAATCATAGTGTGATACACAGCTAACCAAGTATGTAGTGCTACACCTGCTACCCTTAACCTCATGAGCTACTTAGGTAGGGTAAGGCTCAAGTGAGTACATAACAACATGCTCGAGTCACTACGAACTCCGTTCCTCGCTCATGTCGCCAAATTGCATTGGCTGAATGGGACTGGGAGGCGATTATTTATTTCGATTTGGCAAGAAGCATAGAACCAAACATGGCCAAAATGTGCCTGCTCAAAACAGTGTGAATCACCGGTGCAGTCTGGTGCAGTAGACCTTGCAAGCAAGGATTCGTGGCAAACAACAAGCATAACCTGCAGCAGCTTTCAAACATTCATGTGTCGTATCAATGTGATCCGTTGCACAAGTACTCTGGTCATCCTACGGGCGCTTACTAGGTCTCAAATAGATTGTCCTTACTATTTACAGGCGCTAAATTTGGCAGAAAAGAAATACTCTGTGAATGTCAAATAGAATAGAACAGTGGGGGGCAGAAAGGAACACAGGCACTAAAAATCTCACCATTCGAAGCGCTTTGGTGAAAAGCAGTGCGAAAATAGAAATGGTCGGTTCTGGCCAGCCGTCCCACGGAAATAAAGGCTTATGAGGGAGAAAGTTGACATGAACGTGGTGTCGGATAGTTTGTTGATGATATCAATACAACTTTGACCTGCTGTCTTTTGACTTTGTACAAATGGAAATACACTATTGATTTGTCCATGAGTTTTATCTTGAACGTCGTTATGGACTGATTGCTCGATTCTCTTCCTTTTTACCCCGTATTGCACCCTCCGCAATGCCCTCCAGAGTTTACGGACCGACGGATCCTGACTCCTGGGACCCTTTGACTAACGCTATTTCTCCTCCCTCAGACGAATCCGCACAAGAAAGGGAGATCCGGATAAAGCATGAATTGGAAGCAAAGCAAAAGTCGGATGCCATAGATGAAGACTTGAATCGTCAGCGGGCTGCAGAGAAGAAGGGACCCAAACCTGTTCGCGTGTTGCTGCTCGGTATGTTTCCCTTTCCTCTGTTCAAAACTTGGATCCTGACCCTTCTTAGGCCAAAGTGAATCAGGTTAGTGTCTTGAGAACTCAGCCCAGGATTTGACCAACATCTGGTGAAGGAAAATCTACTTTCCTGAAGTTCTTCAAGTTAATGCACGATCCTAAGGTAGGCCGAGATACTTCTGCCTGTCATTACCGCTTCATTTCCTTCACACATACAGGCATTCTCGGCCGAACGAGCATCATGGCGAGCAGTCATTCAACTTAACGTCGTCAGGTCTATACATGTCATACTCGATGCAATGACCCATCCCTCCCAACCTCGCCACGACCCTCGGAAGCAAATAACTTCGTCTACTTCTAGTTCCCCTCTCAGCGGAGAAATCCCGCTCCCTGAAGATACTTCCGATGTTGAACCGGAACTTATTCAAATTCGATACCGTCTCTCATCACTTTTACAAGTCGAAGATTTCCTCACTCGACAACTTACACCGAAGGACTACAGCGAGGTGGGCACGACGCAGCTAGCGCCGATGAACCACATCAAGCACGTAGCAACGGAGTTAGCAATAAACTCCAGCGTTCCTTGGAAGCAGAGGTTTGATAGGCTAGTAGGAAAAGGAGACACCGAGCGTATGATCATTGATTGGGATGATCCGAACGATCCAGGAAAAATCCTGCACGCGGTAAGAGAACCACATCTTTCTTCTCTGGCCTCTGTGCCAATCATGTTTCTGTCAATTAGTGCGGGGAAGACATGATTCGGCTTTGGCAGCACCCAAATGTACAACAGATGCTTGAAAAGCAAAACCTCCGACTGGAGGAAATGGCTGGTTTGTAAGTTCGGGGTAACTCTCCGCATCAACATTTCTTGATGATACTCAATTTTTTGCCTCTTCAAGCTTCTTGGACTCTTTATCCGAAATAACTGCCGAGCGATACCTACCATCAGATGGTAAGCTATGCATTACACAGAACGCCAATCTCTTACATCCTCTTGCATCGTGCAATCGCCGACCATAGAACATATTCTCCGAGCGCGATTAAAAACACTGGTAAGTAATCGTTTGATGTGTTAAGGTTGTTAAGGTTAGCTCATCTGAACTACTGTCCAGGGGGTATCTGAGCATCAAGTGAAAGTGAGCGCAGGTATATATGCTTTCGTCCAATCTCATATGAGAAAACCTCTGACTATTGTTTCAGGTAGCGACATTGGCAGTGACTGGCGAATTTTCGATGTCGGAGGGCATCGGTCTTTAGTGAGTCTTGTCACCAACACCTTCATCGAAGGCTGCCTGACTTAATCTGCAATAGCGAGGCGAGCTCTCTGTGCTTCGTTCTTCCAATTTACTAATACTTGATATGACCTCGAAAAACAGCGGCTTGGGCCCCCTTTTTTGAGAATAATCTTGATGCTATCATATTTCTGGCCCCGATTTCTGCTTTTGACCAGGTGCTGGCGGAAGCACCCAAGGTCAACCGGTTGGTAAGTTGTCGTCAAAGTTCCTCTCCATGTCGTACATGTTACTGATCTTTTGTTATGATACACAGGAAGATTCAGTGTCATTATGGGCGAGTATTGTGGCCAACAAAATCTTACAGCGCACCGACTTGATCTTGTTCTTGAACAAATGCGACCTAATGGCTGCCAAGTTGGCTTCCGGGATCAAGTTGAAAGATTATGTGGTATCATACGGTAACCGACCAAATGATTTTGACAGTACGACAAATTGTAGGCGCAAGCTCTACCTGTTCTTCAGTCAATGCGATGTTCTAATGTCATTCTGTTCTCAGATTTGAGAAAGAAGTTTGGTGAGTCTTGTCATCTACTCCAACTCAATTATGTGAACTAAAATCGGAGATGGTTTCTCTCCGTCCGGATTTTGCCTGACACAAATTCTTCACGTATAGCTGGGATATTGAAAGAGAATTCGCCGCTGCCCAGAACATTCTACTGTCATTATACCTCGGTCACGGTCAGTCCAGTCTTCACACAAGCTGATTGTAATTCAATTCTTATGCTGGTCTGAAATTTCCAGGATACACTGTCAACACAGAAAGTTATTGCAAGCAGTAAGTCTTAGCTGGCAAGCTCTAATTCTACGTTCTTGCTAGGTGTTTGAATTTTGCGCTGACAACTTGCGTATATCATGAACAGTCAAGGACATGCTGATGCGCGACTCGCTGAGACACTCGACTCTTCTTTTGTGAACGCAATGACCCGGAAGTGGGACTTGCGCAGGACTTGCGAAGTCATTTCACCTCCTCGGTGATGTGTCAACTATTCATTCGCCCTCTCTTCTCCATCCTTCTACTCATCTATCTATCCTTAATCTGCATATCGTATGATATTCACTTTCCGAAGTTGCTGTTATCTGCTCTATCTAACCTTCTTGCTTTGACCCTTAATTGTATTAAGTTTTTTGTTGTTTTCTAATTGCATGAGTATTGGTACAGTGATTTATGTTGTAATCAAGTAAAAATGCAGTGTCAGTCTACTGAGCGACTAGGAGCAAGTGCATCGGCTACGTGTTAGAGCTGCTCCTGAGAAGCTGATATTCGTATTTCAATTACTTATCCCTCTTTGATTCAAGAACGGTCTGCAAAATGGAAACAAGAAAGCAATAAACATCTTAGAGAATCCGAATCATCCCTTCCATCGTGGCCGGTGACCTTCAATATCGAAAGAACATAAATACTTACATAGGGTTAAAGGTCTAAAGAAGGGATTGATTGGAACCACAAAATCCTCAATACCTCCAAATACATTTTTTCCTTCGTCCAGAGGCCGGAAAATTTGTGAGACAAGGGAAACTGAATTACTCGGACGACCGGGTGCCATTCTTGAAATAGAGTTTGTATCAGGATGAGGATTTTTTCACCGCTGATAGTGGGCGAGAACGTACCATATATGTTGCTAAATCTATCTTGCATGCAGGATACAGAACCCTTGTGGTTACTCGTACATAGGTTCGGAGTTAGAAGCGCTGATAATTGAGCCCGTCATCTTTACCTTCACAAAATGGAAGTAAGGAAAAATGTTGTATGTAGATGTTAAGGACATGACATTGACAAGACGTGTCCAAATGTTGCATAGATAACAATAATACTTGTTGTAAGGCGGTGGGTATGCAACACTGATGGCGTAGTGCAGCTTCGTCAACTTTGAATGTCCCCGGAATGTCCCAGAACCGGTACGTTCCTTTCCATGAGGTCATCATTGGCTACTGAGTACATTGAACTGTCTGAATCAAAACCACAATCGATAACATTTTATAATGACACACGAGAACAGAAATCCGTACGATTTTACAGAAATTGATGCTCGTTATTGGTTCGTTATGTCTGGGAAGCCCGTATGAGGTTGATGCGTTTCAGGACGGGCAAATCTATGTAAAAGTAAGGGCTTGGGACAGCAAGGGGAGAAGACAAGGCAAGGAAGTTTCCATAGGATTTCGTATATCGTCACAACCACGTTCGCAGGTCATACTCCTGAGTGCCATTGCTTTTTCCATGTTCCTCCTACCATAGTGTATAGAGGTGCCCCAGTTTTCGCAGTGAAGTCTGGAATGAAAACGTGATTTTATTAGCGCCCGCGGCCACTCTCACGACCTCAAGGGCCTCATGATCACATGCACATTTTCAATTTGTCAAATGTCAATCCATGCCTTTACCAACCCCATCTCTGCGAAATGCCTTCCGTACGGTCGTTAGTACAACTCCAAGCAATTTCCCATATACCACAAACATAGCTAGCTCTCCTTTTGCCAGTATCCAGCGTGGAAAGACACGCACCATCATGCCGACATTCTCATCACTTGAATCTGAACGTGTGTATCGAAAAGAGCATCTAGCTTTGATTTTCCGAATTCTACATCGATTTGGATTTGCAGAAGGTGTTGCA
This sequence comes from Lentinula edodes, assembly GCF_021015755.1. NCBI lineage: Eukaryota > Fungi > Basidiomycota > Agaricomycetes > Agaricales > Omphalotaceae > Lentinula > Lentinula edodes. The sequence goes on from NW_025764361.1 coordinate 212,473, forward strand.
GGCCATTGCTCTGTCCGTGACCCAGTTCAGCCAGATACGTTCTGGGTAAATCCGCAGGGAAAGTCCTTTGCCCGTATGCGTCAATCTGATTTGATTCAGTGCCATGTTGAGAATGGAGAGATCGTGAGCGGAGAATTACCTGTGGATGCGTCTGCAACGAGTATTCACTCAGAGATGTATAAAGCTGCTGGTCGGGGTAAGGGTCAGGAGCGTGGAAAGGAAGGCGGAATAGAGAGTTTGGTCCATGTGCATTCGCCATACACCAAGTAAGTTCACATTTCTTTGTCCGATTGACGGATTTATTACCAATAAAACTGATAGAGCATTCTCGGCCCTCAACCGAACCCTCGACATGATATCTCAGGATGCATGCGCCTTCTATAATCAGCAGGCCCTCGTTCCTTTTGCCGGAGGGGTATTCGACAACCAAGAAGGCGCGCGCATCGCGTCCTTCATCGGCCCTCACCATAAAGTTGCTATATTACAAAATCATGGTCTACTGAGTGTAGGCAGACTGTCAATAGATGAAGCCGCTTGGTGGCAAATCAGTTTCGAAAGTACGCCATCATCATACAATACACTCCAAACCAAAATTTATTCAGTCTGTCAGTGTGTGCGAAAGCTCAAATACTTGCGGACTCTGCTTTACGACCAGGCGAAAAATTCGTTTTTGCAAAGGAAAAGAATATTCTAGAAACAAGGGAGGAGATCGGCTCACCAGAAATGGGATGGTTTTGCCTGGCCGCATACGTAGAAGAAGAGGAATGGCATTCAAAGGGGGATCACACCTTGTGAAGAAATATCGGTATGCAAGGTACCAATGGCATCTGACTACCGTCTTGAATACAATGAAGTTTCATGATTGAACTGGGCTTGAATAGGCATAGCGGATACTCTGGGATCCTCATTCAAACTTTTAAAGGTTTGCAACTCAAATTGCTTAAAGTTCAAACTTTCCGATGATCTTTTCTTTCGGACAACCGGTGTTCAGTTACTTTTCCTTCTTATTTTGCATTTTGGCCTAATTAGCTTCCAGTTGCCATACCCTCTTGATACCGCTCGACGACGACAACAAATAATCAACACAAACCCGGGAACAAGCTGCTCTGAAAATAACTTTTCGAACGTTGTTGCCGAAGGATCGTCGTTCACAGGTCACAAGCTGATTATTACGGCGGTCGCGTCATAGTGTACGTATCGTGTACTGTTTGAGAGAAACGAACGAGGTCAAGAAATACCAAAACGAGGTAGAAGTTGGTGGAAAGTGTGGTCCATGACTCGTAAGTCGCCGTTTGTGAGGATGAACGTCTATGAACGTTTGGTTCTCTAGAGAATGGAGTCGAATATTAATAGCGCATGCGGGGTAATGATTGATATAGTAGGTGATAATGGAGATTACAAGCCCCAGACAAGCCCCACGTTGATTGCTTGTGAAATAGTTATAAGGACGCAGGATATCTCGTTATCTTTTTCTTTCAATATTTCCCTCCCCTCCAAGTGAAGTTACATATATCAGCAAATTGTTTAAACAAGTATGTCCTCTACTGGAATAACGATATTTTACGAGCCTAGTGGATGCAACTGCGACGGCACTGCGTATACCGAAGCTGATATCAACGCTGCTGGAGCTAAGGCGCTGCAACTGGCAAGCGAGAAGAAAACTCTGGGTAGACGATAGCATGGCTGAACCAACATCAGGAATGCTAACTTGTTTTTATAGGCGAAGACAAATATCCTCACGTCTACAACGACTATGAAAGATTCAACTTCGTTCATGCAATGAAGCCTTATCTTGAATTTCCTATCGAGCGTAATGCCAAAACGTACAACGGCGGCAGCCCTGGCGCAGACAGGCTTGTGATTGGAAGTATTGCCGAGGATTTCAGTAGCGCTGTGTACTGCGCAGTCATCACTCATGATGGGGAAAAGAAGAATGGGTTTGCGGAATGTGCTGATGATACGCTGAACCCGAGGGGTAAGGGGAAATATGAACCAGGTGCAGGTGAGTGCGGGCAGTCATTCTGCATGGAATATTTTTGTAATGGTCAAATACGTGCAGGAGAGGTCGAAAAGCATCACAAGAAGCATGGTCATCACAGTCATCGCTACGGGGATAGAAAGTTGAGGGAATATATTGAGATTTGAACGAACCAGAACATTCAGAGTGTCCTTGTATATCTTCTTCATTGTACCGTCGATAAGTACTGGAATCACTGAGAGCCAATCAGCAATTATGACTTACATACGCGCCCCGTTTTCGATCAATCATGTGATGAGAAATTTCCGGTTGGCTAGTTTGCCGCCGTTCACCGTCCCGCTCTTTCTCTCTATGCTAATTTTCCCCTCCTCAATCTCTGCGGCGGTACTCGCTTCATTTTGAAGTCGCTTATATCTTCCCATGACACCCCAACGCCTTTGAAGAACTTCTCTGCGGCTTCTAAATCCTCGGTTTGGTCAGTCGTTTTCGAACCTTGGATATTAAAATCCCCGGATACACCAATTGTCACCTCTCCATCAAGTCCAGGTCGAATTTAACGTGTTTTAGGAAAGGATACGACGGAGGAACGGAAGGAATTTATCAACCAAAGTCGTACGTGAAAGCCACCATCAACAATGAATGCCGCCAGTCAGCACGGGCAAACTTATGCAAAGACAAATCTACACATGAATCGAGTAAGTACGTTCATACTTAATATATTGTATTCGATAAAATAAAATCCCTCCTTCTTTATCTTCGATTTTCGTCTCTCGCTCTGATGTGACATCTGACGTTGATTCAACTTCTCTGTCCAGGCCACTGATATTTATAATCCCCTCCCATCACCCGCTTCCTCCGATTTTACCCCACCACTCACCCAATCTACCTCTGGATCCAACAATTCGCGCTCAAATTTTGGTTCAATATGTCAGTCGCCGCCTCAGCCTTCTACTCCTCCTTCGCGATATACCCACGCACACCCGAATAACCAAACTGCAGCAACTCATCGCCCGAGGATACGTTACCCTGTTGACCTCGCCCGTGCAGGAGATGGTCGAACGCCATTGCATCGTCGTGGCACGTCCCAAAAGTACGAACCTTTTGAGGATTTGTTGAGGGAGGCAGGGTACAAGGAAACTCGAATTTTCACCCCCGAGACGGAGCGCACAGTGTCCGGCGCAGACGATGGAGACGGTAGCTCAGGGGGTAAAAACAAAATCGCCGGCGTGGTCGAATTTCTATCCGGATTTATTCCAGGATCTAGGACATCTAGTTTGAGAGATGATTCAAACGAGGCGAGGAAGAAGCATTATTCGCCGCCAACTTCACCTTCACCTATGTTTACTCGAAGACAGAATCAGCGAGCAGACCCAGAGCTGGGAAGGGAGCATCAAAAGCGACCTATAGATAACGACGCTACGCCCAGAGCTACACGCACTCGCACTAGTAGATCGGTGCAATCGTTGCAGAACACTACTCCCTCACCTGCCATTCGTTACACACACAATAATCACTCTTACACTTCCATAGGACAGTCGAGCTCATCGAAACCGATGCCTCCTTCCCGGGCAACGGCATATCTTAGACACATTGCGTCTGTCCCGGATATGCCAGGTGCAGATCTTCAACGATCGCACTCGAATCCTACTCGAAGACGGAGATCAAATCGAAGAAACGGTACCAATGACTCACGACATACCGATGATGGTGAGGACGACGACTTCGATTCGGTTTACGAGGGTCGCACGAGAGGAAACGGAGAAGGGGAAGAGGATCCGAATGTACCACCGTTACCGAAGGGCTGGTTGGAAACCGTGGCTAGAGCAGTGCTTTTTGGCCCTGGCGCTTCTTTAGCTTCGCGCGCCACTTTTGGACCCTCAGAAACAGGTTCTCGAGCTGTTAGTCAACCCTATACAAATAGCCAGCCATCGTCGTCGTATGTAAGAGACGTATCTCCTGCGTTAAGGCAACTACGACAAACAAGGAGCGTCATTTCTCGAACCGGATCCCTTGCAGATGCAACGACTACACATATTCGTCATCCTCACCAGCATCACAACCTCATTCGTACTCAGAGCGCTCGCAGTGCCCTTTCGTCACGAAGCGGGCTATCGGATCGCACGAATAGAACTCACGGTTACTGGGCGACAATGATGCCTTCTCCACTTAGCAATATCAAGTCTGCAAGTGCTGATGTTTACGGTGCGAACAGGCCTAGACCTACACTCATGACCCGTCTTCATAGCTCCTCACGCTCGAATGCAAGTGAAGGAGAAATTCGAAGAGCGAGAGTGGTGTGTCGGAGCGCACCCGCGAGTCGAGCAACAAGTCCGAATCCGAATTATCTCAACCCATCTTCTACTACACGTCAAGTACAAAGAAAGCAGAGCACTCAAGGTCGGAACAAGGGAAACAGGTCGCCAAAAAAATGGCGCTCAGGCAAAGTTGCGGATGAGCCGCCTAGTTTGACGCGTACGATGGTCGAACTAGAGGGCGACGGTGCAGGCCATATGGATTCATGGTTATACTCTTTACCTCATACTCACGAACATCAACAAGGCCCAAATTATAGCTCTAATCTGAGATCGGAACCTTCCTCAGAAAGCAGATATCTCAGCGGATGGGGGTGGGACTCTGCTCAGTCATCGGCTTTACCAACCTCACAGCCAGACTATGACAGCGATGGAATTGGCCATTTCCAAAATCCACCTTTCTCGTTATCCATCTCTGTTACTAATATTAGTGATGAAGCAGACCAGCCAGTCTCAGAAGGAGAGGAATCTTCGGAAAATGAAGTCGACTTGGCGAAGATGCTTCGACCTAAACCTCAACGTCAAGAATCCAGTAATTCGACAAAGTCGGTGTCCTCTCTCCGCTCGATTCGAAGTCTTCGAAAATTTCTGGTTCCTGGAGTCGAAAACCATCATATTCCGCCGTTACCTTCGAGCAATGGTGGTGGCTCTGCCATTGACATAACTCCTCCCACTTCCGCTACTGGAAGATGGTTTCTGGACAGCGAGGGCTCGTATGCAGATGGCAATGACCGATATGGGACGAAAAGCACCAGGGGGAAGAGGGGAAGCTTGCCCAGTGGGTGGACCGGACATGACATGGAACATGCGGCTTGATTTCCATTCTGATTTCCATGAATTTCCTCATGCCTCCCATCTTCATTTGACCATTCCATTAGAACATCTACTTGTGCATATTTTCACTACATTAGCATCGCTTGGTTCTAACAATAATTATAGTACAGATATTGAAATCCCGGGAAATACATCAGTAATACCAAATCCCAAGAACGGAATGATGTCGTCGCCTGGAGAGATTCCCCCAAACGAATGTTTCTGTTGGAAGCTATTCCTGATTTCCTGCCCCACTGTTGCTTGTTGATTAGATTTTGACAATACGTAGTGAAGCCGTACAAGCTTGTTGATAGGATTATTATCTGCTGTAGCACGGATGAGAAACTCGAGTCAGTCTATGTAGATTGGCTGTTGACTTACTACACATCTTATACTTTTCGTTTCTTCTTCTTCATGGCGAACCTATTCACTTCGTCAAGGTCCTCCTCTCCATCTCTATCACCACTTGACAACGGCTTTCGCCTCTTGCGAGCATCGCCCTTGGTTCTCTTATCTTCCCTGAGCTGATTCGCAGCAACTCGCCCCGCCTCATCCACTCGTTCTCGAAGAAGATGAGCTTCCTCAGGATCGTGAGGGTACAAGTCCAACTTCTTATCGAGAACTTTCTCCAAGCGCTGGACAAACTCAATATCGTACTGCGAAGCCATTAATATCGACTTCCCAGAACGACCTGCACGAGCAGTACGTCCTACACGATGGATGTAATCCTTGGAATGAGTTGGGCAGTCATAGTTAATTACAACATCGACTGAAGGAATGTCAAGACCGCTAAAGACAAATATCATTAGACAATCAGAGCAGAGTTCAGGTCTCGAGTGATATTTTAGTCTGCTCACCGACTGGCTATGTCGGTCGCTATGAGGATATTAGAACCTTCGCTTTTGAATTGATTGAGCGCACCTATAAGAAACCTATATGAGCGACGAGCGCAGCGCCCCAAAGAAGAACATACCCAACCGTTGACTTTGGGACATATCGCCATGCAGAGGTACGGAACGGAAGCCAAGAATGCGTGATATTACCGCAAGTCTGAGCACCAATAATTTAGTCACTATGGTAAGACACACCAGTTTGCTTCACCTTTGACAGTGTTCCTTGGTTCGAACAAAAATGATGATGGAATTTTGAGCCATAGAGTTGAGCAAAGACACCAATGTCGCCTCCTTCTTGACCAATGGGCAAAGAAGGTAGTATTGCAGGAGGGAGTCAACTGTTTCATATCTAGTTCAGGTTCAGCATCACCTGCAAGATAATGGCATCCATACTGACTTTGTAGAGACTTGCACTTTAACAGGATTTCGAAGGTTCGCTCGTTGTAATTTTGCCACCTTGTCTGTGAGCGTGGCGGAAAATAGATAGGTGGTACGGTCCGTTGGAATGACCTTTAATATTTCGTCTACCGAGACACCAAAATCAGAATCCAAAAGTCGGTCAGCTTCATCAAGAATCTTGCATAGGAGAATAATTTAGTCTTGTTCTTGTAATGAAAAAGTATAATAACATACCAGAAATTTTATGTTTCTTAGATTGAATCCTTTCGTGACCTTCAAATGGTCAAGTAACCGACCTGGAGTAGCAACTACAATATGTGGCTTTCTGGCCAGCATGACCGCTTGTTTTACCCTGTCCTCGTCTCCCCCCACTATCACAGCAGTCCGAGCTCCCATCGCTGACCCAAGTGCGTCGATTTGAGATGCAATCTGATATGCCAGCTCCCTCGTGGGAGCCAGCACACAGGCAAACATGCCTTGAGGATTGTCCCATAGATGGTTTAAAACTGGGAGTACAAAGGCAGCTGTTTTTCCTGAACCAGTCGGGGCAATCCCAATAATATCTCGGCCTTCAATTCCTGGAGGAATGCATTCGATTTGGATCGGCGTTGGTTTCGTGAAATTCAATTGTTCTAATGTTTTCAATAAAGGTTCTGATAGCCCAAGTTCTGAGAACGTTGAAACTTGGTGCTGTTGGTTTATCATGGCGCAGCGCTAAAGGTACTTTCCGTCACAGGCGTGAGACAAATCGACTTCGCGCCTAAATGGAGGTATCGTCGTCGGTAGCGCAAAAGCAGCTAAGGATAGGATAGGATAGTTAAATTATACTGGCTAGGTCCGATTCCCGAACAACCAGTTTACCGTACTGTACAATCACTACTTAAGATTACAGTAACGGAACACACATTTCTAATGCGGGGGGGCGATTATGCCACTCTCACACTTGATGAGGAAAAAGCAAGAAAAAAACCTCGTGAAACGTGCACGGTCTTCCCCGTCTCGACAATGCATGTGAGCAGCTCCTGCATTAAGCTGGAACAAACATTTCAGTGTTATATACCACTTCTAAAACATCATATGTTAGCTTTGCAAACAATTCAGTGATCCTTGTCTCAGCCAATAATATGCGAAATAGCATCCATGCATTGGAATAGGATTTTGCATACTGTGGAAGTTCTGAGATGACTTTTTGCATGAAAGAATCCCTCAGTTTGATCAATTCAGTGCTTCCTTTACATTCAAATAACACATGGGCAGGATCCTCAACAGAGCATTTACAGATGCGGCAAATTCGGTGCTCTCTGATGATTCGAGGTCTGTTCCGTTCATTCCATCGCAGACGTTCTACTGCAAGTTGGTGATTGCCTGTCACCATGTGGATCAAAGCTTTCCGATGTTTGCCTGTCGGGACCGTCAAATAATGTCTAAAAGCGAGAGCTTTGAAAACCATCTTTTTATTTTTTCGGTCATACTCTTTCCGATCTTTCAGAGTATCAGCTGTTCTGGGACATGTCATTAATGCATTTTGTAGAGTCCTCTCCATGGAGTCCTGAATGTGTTCTATTAAACCATTTAGGTGTGCTGCAGTGATATCCTCAAACTCTGGAATATTCCATGTGACTGGAATTGGTAGGCTCTCAAGTACTCTGCATGCCTCCAAAATGATGGATGTATGTCCTTTTTGTGCTAAAGAGTAAGCTTCTCGCATTGCTTTCCATGCCAGATGGTGATGTGGTAAACTGATTAAGTACTGCATGTTCTTGAAGAAAAGGATAATCCGTCTGTATCGAATTGGCATCACTCCTGTTTCAGTGAACAGAACCTCCAAAGATGATCGCTTTTGGATAGACATCTGCAAAACCTGGGTAATGTTCGCCAGCTCTTGGGAGCATTTCCCAGCATTTCCCAGCATTCCCAGCCCCTAAAGCAGTGAAAGAAAGGGTACTGACTGGAGAGCACTGGAGAGCACTGGGAAGTGCTGGGAAAAGCTTCCAAAATTTTGAGCTCTTTTAGCGTAATTCACCCAACTATTCCACAGCTGGGAACAAAATACTTTCAAATGCGCAATCATTGCTTTATCAGATCCATATTGGGTAATATTTACAAATATTGGGATGATTACGTATTTACTGTCCCTGGTTATATCTGCACCCGCTATCCCGATCCCGCACCCATTATTGCGCACCCGCTATCCCGCTATCCCGCTATCCCGATCCCGCACCTGCTATTCTGCTATCCCGATCCTGCTATCCTGCTCCTGCTATCCCACTGTCCCACTATCCCACTACCCTGCCATCCCCACCATACCCGCTATTCATCTCACTAGGCCCGTCGCCAGACCATGCCTGCCTGCCACTGTACACATCCACATAACTACTAGGCTGATAACAAGATATCGACAAATATTGGTGAAAGTCTTGCAAAAGGAGCACATATAAACAAATTTCTATAGGGAATCCGGTTTATTAGTCTGTGAAGGGGCGATTATTAGTTGTTGGTTACCTTCCAAGGTTATGAAAGGTCGATATGATCTGTTTGAGTCTTCCCTCTCTCCAAATTCGCCTCCAAACTGAAGCATTTTGTTAGCATCAAATTATCAACATCTTCGAAACCAACCTGAAACTAAAAGCCCAAGATCTCATATTCACGTTAAACTTAGAAGCATGATAAGGCTCCCTGAGCATGTTTATAATCATATCACTGTATAGCTTGTGGTACTCGAGGTTTGAGGCTGTAGTAAAATCGATATTCTTGGCTTTTGGACCATCTTCGTACTTGGAGATACAATATCGTATCTGTAATATCAATAGTGAATTCAAAGTTGAGGCGACTTTAGGCAGATTCAACTCAACAAGCATAGAAGCTAAAACAATTGCTCCATGAGGAACCTCCGCCTTGAAATCATCTGGAAAGGTTTTTGCTAATGCTTTGTTACTTGTATAAAACAAAACCTTCACGACTTCTTTGAGACAGGGATGTGCAAAATTATTAACCCGTCCCTAGTAATTTTAAAATCAGGTATCACTTGAGACAAATATTGAGAAATTTTACGTTGGCATCTCGTCCATCTTGCAAGAAAAAACTTTTCTCCAAAAGCTTGTTCACATAAGCTACAGTTAAATCGTTAAGTTGAGAGGCATTGAAACCAGTAGTTGGCTCTTGTTCTTTTGGCAACGGTAAACCATAGTGGCTAACCACCATAGGTTCCGCAAGTCTCTTCAGAGTATTTCTGAAACTACTCTGGCTTTTGTACAGCTAGGCGGTAGTCAATAAACTTGAGATGAAGATCAACGAGAAGACTTGCAAAAGTTATTATATCTTTGCGGTGCTCTTTGATGTAACCTGAAATACAAAGGATCAAAATTATAGAAAACCGACAAAAAAGTTTACAATAACTCACCTGCTTCCACATGAAGGCCCTTTTCTCCTCTTTCCTCTATTGATCGGTCTAGACAATTCGCAAGTAGTGTTTCATGATTCTCCATCGTCAAAAAAGGTCCTTGAAGAACCATAGTTCTATGCATAAATAATTGTGAGCCCGCAATTACTTTTTTCACTTGTGGCGTATAGAAAGAGAGCTTTGTTGGATCTTTTGTAGAGTTAGACCTGCGTCCTAGACAAGATAGCCCATTCAGCATAGAGGTCAAAAACCTGGATAAACATACCTTTAGAAGCCTTTGAAGTATTTGAAGTATCCTGGTCTATTATGTCCAGCCAAAATTATTTCCAGATTAAAAATAATTGATATAATAGAAACAAACCTTTCGATGATGAAGGAATAGCCAAAATAGGTGAAACAGGATGAGCTGGCAGATGAGATACTAGACGAGAAGGAGATACTGGGCGAGAAACTGGACGAGAAACTGGACGAGAAGCTTGTCGGGACACTGGACGAGAAACTGGACGAGACACTGGACGAGACACTGGACGAGACACTGGACGAGACACTGGACGAGACACTGGACGAGACACTGGACGAGACACTGGACGAGACACTGGACGAGACACTGGGCGAGAAACTATACGCGATATTGGTTGCGAAATAGATCCTAATACTGTGTAAGTTACTTGTCGTCAACCTGGTCAAGAAGAGAGTGCAAACTGTTATGAGCGTTGAATTCAGATTGGGGTACTGTAGAAGCATAGCCTATAGTAGGAAACATCAGAATACAAACTCAAGAAGAGCAAAACTACCTGCGTTTATATTCCCGAGATGTTAGAGCGACATCTTCTCCGTTATTATCGGCATCCTCATCCTCAGCATCTGCATTCTCATCATCCTCATCATCTGCATAACGGTCATGTTCAAACTCAGCCAGTTCTTCGTTAATAAAGTCCTCTTCTGTAGTAAGAACATGGCTTTTTGAGTGAATCTTAAGAATTGCAGGATTCGGAGGCTTCGGAAGATTTCGCTTTCTCTTCTTGAGGACTTCGGTTTCTCCCTCCACCTAGAGTTTATATTAGATAACTGGTTTAGACAGGCTAAAGCAAAAACGTACAACAGGTTCTGGCACCTTTTGGGTATCTGAGTGGGGACTGTAAGCTTTCGTACTCAAAAATCAAAAAGAAACACATTCCTTTAGTCGCTTTTGAACCTGTTCCCTCTGAATGGAAACTCATTTGAGATTGTTCTTGACTTGGTATGTTGTCCACCGAAGAACTAGCATAGCCGACTTCTTTGTGGACCCCAACCAGAGCTTCCATATTCACACCATCTGCATGAGAAAAGGTGGAACTATCCCCTCGATATTCGTATCCACCTCCATATCCACTTCTGAATCCACCTCCGTATCCACCTCCGTATCCACCTCCATAGTCACCTCTGTATCCACCTCCATATCCACCTCCATATTCACCTCCGTATCCACCTCCATATCCACCAGTATATCCCCCTCTATATCCTCCCCCATCTACTCCCCGATAACCTTCTCCATAGCCTTGTACACCAGAAAGACTTCTTCTGAAGCTCATATTATGTCCAGCAATATATCCACCGTCATCAACCTTATTGCTTCTCCCTCCCTGACCATAGCTGTTTTCGTAGCCTCTATTATAATCTCCAGAATACGCTCCATAGTTTCTGCCATGGTCCCCTCCATAACCGTCAAGATTTGCGTTACCACTACCAAAACCTACTACGGAGCCTGGTTGTGAGCCATAGTAATGGCTTCCACCGCTAGAAGCTGTAGATCCTTGTCCCATGTTGCCGTTATAGTCAAAATCTCCTACATTATTTCCAGCGCGTATATCTTCGGGAAGTCTAAGGATCTGACTGTGATTGATACTTGTCGCTCTTTCATTCAACTGTGAGTCAACATCGAAAGAGTCACCTCCTTGTCCTAAGTAAACAAAATGACCGGTGCTTGATCCTTGAGTAATTTGCTTACCCGCGACAAAGGAAGTATGAGCTTGACTTTGATTCTATATTGAAACCGGTATAAGCTATGGTTTTCTTTCTGAAATTGGTATATTTCTACCGTATGGTGTTGTTCTCGAGCAATAACTTCTGCAATAGGTACTTTGGATGGTAGCGGAACTTGACGACTAGACAAAGGAGCAGGCGGAGGATAACCAGATGTTGGAGAAACCAAAGGCAGCATATTTGGAACAGAGGAAGAGGAAGAAGAGGCTGACGGTATTTCGTTAATTTTTTTTTGGCCCTTAGTTTGAGTGCTAGCCTTCTTGTTTCTTCCTCGTTTCTAGAGGAAGAAATATTAGCTTTTAAAGAGAAATTCATTATAGTTATCTAAACCAACTGGTTTTTCCGGTGGAGGTGCCATAGGATTGGTTACAGCGTCCTCGGGAAAAATAGTATTGGCCCCTTGAAGAGATAATCGTTGAGAAAGCAACATCTTATCAGCTGTTTCCAGCATTTGATTTGCATGCCCCCCCTTCCCTTTGTTTGTGCGGCTGCTTGACCTCTGGATATAGTAAGAATTTAAAAAAACAATTGGACGAAATCGTTTTCACCTCTATTTGAAAATGTTCAAAAATGAATGATAAATCAATAGAAAAACATACGAGGCAAAGGGGGGCCTGCGTTACTGTCAGGTCTCCTACTCATAAGCAAATAATTGAGCAACAAAGAAATGCAAAGACCAGTAAGAAGGTGGGTCACAAAGCGATGGTAGGTCCACAAAGGTAACGTGCTTTTTGGGACCCACTGTTTCTTTCCTAAGGCCGGATCTTCTCGAAATGCCGCCTTTTATGCCCAGAGAAATGTTCGACACAACTGCCTCTGACTTTCAGATCCACAAGTACAAAATAACTCTCCTATTGTAGAATAAGAACAAAATTTCTTTCAAAATACTATAGTTGATCCCGCCTCATTTTCTTCAATCCAATACGAGACCTCCTGTAGCGCCTCCAAAGCGATAAACTCTGACTCCTAAAAACCTTGTTAGAATGGGAAGCAAACAAAGGGCAGAAATAGACAACCTTCGTCAAAGTAGCAAATTTCGGTATTTTGATCTTTGAGACCATCAGTAGTAGGTGGGTGGGGTTCTGCCTCGTCTTCCCAGGGCTCATATATATCATCCTCATCATCATAGGTATCGTTGTAATCTAGCTCCATAGAGGGGGGAGTGTTAGGAGTCGCAGGGCAAGCTCCAACAGAGTTATCTAACAAAAGTAACATCTGATAATGTGCATGCAGATAGACGAATGACTCTCACCACATCCTTGGATCTTACTCAAGATTCCTTCCATTCGCACAGCATTTTGTCTGGCCTCAGAGCTTTCCATCTGAATTTTGCTTAGTCGACAAAAATGCAATTCCATTATAAGTTTAGTAATTGCGATTTTCTGATCTAGTGCTGCTTGCTCAGCTGAACAAAGAGCTTGTTGAGCGTTGGCTATTCTGAGAAGATAATTAGCTTCTTTTTCTGTCTTCAGAATGACCATAAGCCACAAATTTTGCCAGCAAAGGAAACTCTTACTAATGATTCGTAGGTTTCTCCTTCGCCATTGACCCAGGGATGATATGAAGATAGAGAAGATGAATCTGGAGGAATTTCTACTTGAGAATTGTTAATAATTAACAAGATTGACGAGATACTGTTGCACCTTTGTTGCTCATTTCTCGAACGTGTATGGAAGATGATAGAAGATACTGAAAAGGTTTAAGACAATAGGTACAAATAAAACAATTTGTCATTAGGTAAGATAACCAGTAATTATCTATTTAAAGTAGATATTGTCGAACCAACCAAACCCATCTTTTTGATAGCTTACTCCAGTTTTATCTGCATGAATAACTATGGAACCCCTTGTACCACTATAAGGTAAATTGAAATGGGTATACCTATCAGAATGAAACACCACGACATCTCCGTTACAAGTTTCCAACAAGAGCTTGGGTTCGTATAAACCTAGCTCACCTCCCTGAGGATTACCCACAGTGATACAGATGCAAGCTGATTTGTCGTTTTTGTCGCGGTGAGCTAAGGTACTCACATTAATGTTGAACACAATGCTCGTAAAAGGAGAAGCGGGGGAAGTGTCTTGTAAGGGAAGAAGATCAACGGTGGCAGAAATCTCATGAAAAGTATCGGGATGAATCTGTAAAACCTTTAAACTTACGTTAGAAATACAGAGTAACTCATGCAAAGAAGTTTTGCTCACCTTTTCTGAAACCCAACGTAACGTTTCCTCCAGACTCTGTTTCAAATCTTTGAAAGGCCCGGAAAATTTCTGAATGTCTTCAGAAGGATGAACCAGAAGCTGACTGTGATTCATCTTTCCTCCATTGGCGTTGACAAGATATAAAGGATGAATATCCTTAGGGGCCTCATATCCCTAGGATAACGTCAGAAAAATATAAGCAGATAATAGCAAAAAACTGACATGAGTTAAATAGCGTGTTTGATTTGTGAAATGAAGAGAGGAAAAAGCAGCAGTTTGAACAGATGAAGAAGGATCTTGAGGTGTGAACTGTGCAGTGGTATCGGACAAGCAGGCCTGAATTATCCTTTCCAAGCCTTCTTTCAGGTGTTGAGGCATAGTGGTGTCCAACATATAAAGTAAATCTTTGTTGTCATCGAATATCTGTACAACTTTGCTATTTTTGAATTAGTAAAAAGCGACGCCAAAGTTGAGACATCTTACCCTTCAATGATGTTTCGATTGAGCTTCAAGTACCTAGAGTCGGAAAGCCGTCCCAAGCTATCAAAACGTCCGTTCATCTGAAAATCTGTAGTATCAGAATCCTAAACTTAAGTTAAAATCATAAACCTACCTCGCTAGCGTAACTCTCCAAAGAATCAGGAGTAACACAATCTTGAGCTAGAGATCTTTCATTTTCCGTCCATTTGCTTCTACCTCGATAGTCAGGAGGAAAAGGTTCCTTAGTTTTGGCAGGTTTGTACGGCGTAAACAGAACTTGATGGATTCCTTCTGAATCTTGAGACTGGAAGCCCATACGATTAAAAAGAATTGAAATAGGTGGAACAGTTGAAGGCGGACTGAGGGTCTCTTCTTCAGAGGACAGTTCAGAAACTGCAGATGCATGCTGAGCAGCTCCTGTCTGTTCTGGAGAGAAGAGAAGAAAGCGTCTCTCCAAGGGAGATGTACTTAACAAAGTACGTTCGGATTTCATAGATACATCAAATTGCTTCCAGGCTTCCCAATCTCTAGGAAGAGATCTAAAGGTGCTAGAAGAATGTTATACGTAGATGTCTATAAGTCAGAGAAACCAATTACTCACTGAAAAAAGAAAGATCCAAAATAATTATCGTTTACCCGTAAATCTCCGCAATCAAAGGAACCAGAAAGGCCCAGATCTCTCAAAAGAGACCTATGATACAAAGTCGGTATTGAAATGGGAATATCTTTGCAAAGGTTAGCTAGAACTGGTATGAGGTTACACCTAACAATTTCTCCCGTAATTCCTGAGTTAAAAATGGGTGAAATGTTTGTGTACTTTCAAAACACAAACTTACCTGATGAATCGGGCGCTCTAATTTTATTGCACAGAGCTTGTATGACAGTTACTGAGGCTTTCTTCCTGAAATATTCATCTTCTCCTTTGAAGGCAATCACCAGCAATAGATAAAGTGACCCTGTATAAAGCTCAGCTAAAGTGGTTGAAACGTAACTTATAGCTTACCTGCATTAGCCAAGAATGCCCATCTACTACCAGCTGACATATAATCTCGACTTTTATGTTCAGGAATACTATGAGTTTGAAGAGACTTGTATACTTCAGAAGGCTTCGGTCGACGACTGTTATCTTTGAATTTCATCAAATTCAAACGACTATAACAGGTGAGGCCTAACCGTCTCAGAACATGGTAGGACCTCACATACCTATTAACTTTGGCAGAGAAGTAAAGCTCATGCAGCATACGGACAAATCTTGCTGTTCCGTCGACGTTGGCAGCTAAATCACATCGCCTGGCTATACTGACTAGCGAAGAAACAGCCAAGTCCTTGACGTTGTCTATCGTCCCCTCTATCATCCCCTTTAGATTCGACACCCAGCTCAGATAATCCTCGTGACCAATAGAGGTTCTGGTGCCAAATGAAAGTCTTGCCAGTTGCTTTGTAAGGTCCACCGAAACATCTTTAGAAGGTTGCGCTGCATGGTCCCCGACAGCAAAACGACCAGTGGTAGAGTCATCATATGAATACTGATCGATTCGACGCCTCTTCCTTGTACGTACACTTTTTCTAGGGCAATGAATAAAGGTAGGATCATCGGGTCCTCCGCTAGTTATTTCTGTTGAATTGACCTTGGTTTTCTGAGATCTACGGCGTTTTCTCTTGGGCTGTGGCTCTGAATGAGGCTCTGAACGTGGACAGGAAGGTGAATCTGAATGCGAGCGCGATTGTGAATCCGAATGCGAGCGAGATTGTGAATCTGAATGTGATTGTGAAGGCTTGGGTGAACATGGATGTGGACACGTGGGCGAATGTGGATTATGCCAGGGTGAACGTGAATGCGAACCCGAACGTGAACGCAAAACCGAATGCGAAAGCGAACCTGAACGTGAATCCGAGTGTGAACGCGAACGTGAATGCGAGTGTGAACGCGAACGCGAACGTGAACGCGAACGTGAACGCGAACGTGAACCCAAAGAACGTGAAACCGAATGCGAATGCGAACCCGAACATGAACCCAAACGTGAACGTGAACGCGAACGCGAACGCGAACGTGAACCCAAACGTGAACACAAACGCGAATGCGAACGTGAACGTGAATGCGAATGCGAACGTAAACGCGAATGCGAACGTGAACGTGAATGCGAATGCGAACGTAAACGCGAATGCGAACGTGAACGCAAATGTGAACGCGAGCGCGAATGCGAATGTTGAAGCAAACCCGAACCCAAACCTGAATGAGAACCCAAACTTTGACCCAAACCTTGACCCGAATGCGAACGTGGATTCGAGGGTGGATGGAACTGGGAAGAATGAGAGGCTGAAGATGGGAAGCTAGCATCAACACTAGCTTCTCTGTACCTAGGAGTAGACTGTGTTGCAGAGAGATTCTGCCTTAAAAGGCCCCTTTGACCTGTTTGACCTGCTTGACAACAACTAGGACATAAAGCCTGTCTAGAGTGAACCTATAATTGGTCAGATCAAAAGAAAGCAAAGGAAGTCCTAGATTATTACCTGGCTGACTCTTGGAGAAGTAGAAGAGGATGAAGTAACTTGAACTTGAGGATCACTGGCAGCAGAAGGAAGGACTGCAACAAGTTCTTGAAGGGCAAGAGGCAAGGTTTCTTCTCTGCTGATAAGGTAATTCTGCAAAGCCAAAGCCTGGGCTGCAGATAATCTGAAGGTAGACATTGCCAGACTTGAAGCGTAACGGCCGCGCTTGGATTGAAAACAGAGGAGAAAGAGTCTTATTAAGCGCCTTCCGGATTTGGAGCGACACTTGCAGCCAGCAAGTGTCGCTCCAAATCCGGAAGGCGCTTAATAAGAGGCGCTTATTTTGAAATACCTTGGACTTGGCTTTATTACCTCCACCACCTCTACCACCGCCTTCACTGCCTCCACCACCACCTCTACTGCCTCTACCACTACCTCCACTGCCTTTACCACCATCTCCACTGCCTCCACTGCCTCTACCACCCGCCTCCACCGCCTCCACCACCCGCCTCCACCGCCTCCACCCACCTCATCCACGCACCGTAGGAAGTAATCAGAACAACCGTGGAAGAACTCTTGTTCAAAAGAGAGAGTTCTTTTATGTCCTGAGAGATGTCAACGGGATTGTGGTACGAAGCGCACAACACAATATCAGGTGTATGGGGACTTCTGCTACCTCTAGTGTCTCACCTGCCTCTGGATCGTGCGGTGGATTGTGCAGTGGACTCGCGAGGTGGAGTCCACCACCTCCACCTCCTTCTAGACCATATGGTGGACCCGCGAGGTGAAGTCCATATGAGTCCGTGAGTCCACAGCCTCTACCTCCTCCTCCTCCACTGCTTCCCCTGCCTCTGGATCGCACGGTGGACTCGAGGTGGACTCGAGGTGGAGTCCACCGCTTCACCTGCCTCTGGATCGCGCGGTGGACTCGAGGTGGAGTCCAACCGCTTTACCCACCTCTAAACCGTACGGTGGACTCGCAAGTCCACCGCCTCTACCTCCTCCACCTCCACCTCCTCCCCTGCTTCCCCTGCCTCTGGATCGCACGGTGGACTCAAGGTGGAGTCCACCGCTTCACCTGCCTCTGGATCGCGCGGTGGACTCGAGGTGGAGTCCAACTGCTTTACCCACCTCTAAACCATACGGTGGACTTGCAAGTCCACCGCCTCTACCTCCTCCACCTCCACCTCCTCCCCCTCTCCACCTGCCTCTGGATTGCACGGTGGACTCGAGGTGGAGTCCAACCGCTTCACCTGCCTCTGGATCGCGCGGTGGACTCGAGGTGGAGTCCAACTGCTTTACCCACCTCTAAACCATACGGTGGACTCGCAAGTCCACCGCCTCTACCTCCTCCACCTCCACCTCCTCCTCCTCCTCCACTGCTTCCCCTGCCTCTGGATCGCACGGTGGACTCGAGGTGGACTCGAGGTGGAGTCCAACCGCTTCACCTGCCTCTGGATCGCGCGGTGGACTCGAGGTGGAGTCCAACCGCTTCACCTGCCTCTGGATCGCGCGGTGGACTCGAGGTGGAGTCCACCGCTTTACCCACCTCTAAACCGTATGGTGGACTCGCAAGTCCACCTCCTCCCCTGCTTCCCCTGCCTCTGGATCGCGCGCTCAAGGTGGAGTCCACCGCTTCACCTGCCTCTGGATCGCGTTTTTCTAGACCATACGGTGGACTCGAGGTGGAGTCCTAGTATCCGGCGCTTTCTCTGTCCTCAAGTTACACCGACGTCGACTCGCCCAAGTTGGCTTTCCCTTCTCCTCTTCATTATGTCCTAAATCGTAATGCAAGCGGTTGGTGGGATGGCGAACTGGAAGGTAAACGGGGCTGGTTTCCGAGTAACTACGTCAATGCAGACGTGAATCCTTTGGTAGAGGCAGATGAGGCAGAGACCGATATCGTTGTACGTTATTCTTTATATTACCGCAACGCCAGTCTGAAAAATATGCTAGCATCCATACCCCAAGCACAATCGCTCTTACTTGGCTTCCCCATCTCAACATGTTCGAATACCTTCAGCTAATTCTGACATCGAGTCTCATGTCCCTCCTGTGATGGTACCCTTACTTCATGGCCTCTCCCTTTTACAAAGTGCGGCGCGCTCAAATCGGATATCCCACTTCCAACCATCTACTGCTCGCATTATTTCATGCGTTCGGTCAGTTTTGTCCGCCACGGACACACTTCTTCGAGATGCCCCTATATTATGGCAATTTCCCCCCCTTGCTGACGAATGGCGCCTCATTTTGTCAACACTTGCATCTCTTGTGGCCCAGGCCAAACAAGCTTCTGATGAAAAGTTGAAGGAAGAGAATTTGGAAACAGAGGTGGAGGCAATGCTGAGATTGGCGCAGCAGGTTTTCACACTTGTTCAACGCTTTCTTGCCATTGTATCCCAGTGCGGCATAGCGCTGCCAACAAGGCATGATGCTTCATCACCTGCAGTCAACGTCAGAGTCCTACGAGACGTGAATATCAATTCTGCGGATGATTCGAATGACACAATAATGGCACAGAGTATACCGTTGATGCCATCAGGATGAACCCCTACGAAGCCTCGCGTGAAAGGTCGACCGGGCACACCAGGGGGAGCTGCTAAGGCAAAAAGTATGGGTGATCTAGGCAGTCGCGCAAAAGCAACAGCTGAGGCTGTACCCGCCGTTCCTCCACTTCCTTCGACTCGCTCAACTCCAGCTCAACATCAGCTCAATGGTAACCGGCATAAGGTTGGCGAGTCATCCGTCAGTAGCACAGCATCAACTTCCACTTCTTCTTCCGTGGCATCAATGGAGGCCCTCCCTCAGCCGCCTTTTCCTCGTGGTCCATGCACAATGGCTCAGGTCCTGCAAGCCCTGCGAACTACGCATGATCACTATTTATCTGCCATAGCAGTATTTGTTGGACACGACACGCCCATTCGCATTTGCGGTTTTCGCATGCATCAAGCATGGGTCAATTTCATCAAGCTTTGGCTAGATCTATTGGCGACCAACTCCCGATGATTCTGCGTTACCAATGCTGGAAGCTTTTACACGTAACGGGTTGATGACCATGTTCCCTGGTCCAGCGAACATATCATTGAGCATATCATTGATATGATCTACGGTCGCAAAGAGCAAAAAGACAGTGGGTTTAGCCCAAAAGGTGATCGCTCGAGGGATCCTGGAATGTCTCTCAATCCTCTGTCCGCTCCGCCCCCAACCCACCTCTGGACTGTATGGTGGACTCGCGAGGTGGAGTCCACTGCCTCCTCCTCCTCCACCGCTTCCCCTGCCTCTGGATTGCGCGGTGGACTTGAGGTAGAGTCCCCTGCTTCACCCACCTCTAGACCGTATGGTGGACTCGCAAGGTGGAGTCCTCCACCCTCCTCTACTGCCTCTAGATCATGCAGTGGATTTACAAGAGAGGGTTTGCGCTGGACTTGCCAGAGAGAGGAATTGTCCAAAACTGAGTGAACTGGCTTAGAATCAATATCTATGGCTGCAGTTACTAGTTTTGTAATGCTCCTAGTATTCATATTTTATTACAGAATGTAAACCTTTTACTTAAACTTGTTGACGCTTTCTTCCCAACTTCCAAGAAACAAGGTAATCCCACCTAGTAAGAGAGGCCAAAGATATTCCCACAGTTTGTTTATGTCAATGTTGACGTCTGAATCCTCTGAACACTAGTCCTCATGTCTTTTACTTGTCGCTACTGTGGGCATCTATGTAAAACTGAAGCTGGACGACATAGCCATGTCAAGCAAACACTCTGTAACTATAAGCCTGGTTTGGTACCTCTATCAACTTTAGCAGCCACATTCACCTCGGAAAATCCTTCCATCCCTTCAACCCCTCCATCGCCATCTCCTAGTTATGACTCACAAGGAAATTCCTCAATGGAGAGTTTCATGGATGTCGATAGTGGCGAAGCTACCTTGGGGCCATGTACAATATACTTTCCTGGTGCAGGTAAAGTTGTCAGCTGTGGGGCCACATATCTGGACGACTTCAATGATGATCGATTCTCTGAGGAGAGAAAGGAAAATCTCTACTATCCGTTCTCATCTAGACCTGAGTGGGAGATGGCAAGCTTTTTGCTCAATTCATCCCTTTCTATGCAAGAAATCGATAATTATCTTCAGCTCGAGCTTGTAGGTCTTACATTTGTATCCATATGATCTCTTAGCTGAACAATATAGACAAAACAGAATAATCTATCATTCAAGACAGCACAAAGACTGCATGAAATTACCGACCTTCTTCCTCCTGTTCCAAAGTGGCGAGCGAGAGTTATGAAAACCCCTCCACTCTATCCTTCCAGAACTCCTGTGGTCCTCTATTATAGAAACGCTGTTGAAGTTCTTCAGGACTTGATGAAGAGTCCTTTAATATGTGACTCCCTCAATTTCGCTCCCCTGCAAATATTTGAGGATTCCAGAAAATTAGTCCGTGTTTATGATTCCTGGCTATCAGGAAATAGAGCTTGGCAAATGCAGGTAAGTAGACCACAAATAAATATTGAGCTATCTATCTCAAATCAAAATCTAGAGCCAGCTTCCAGAAGGAGCGACTCTGTTAGGCACCATCCTATCGTCTGACAAAACAACGGTCTCTGTCATTACTGGAAATCGTGTAGCTCATCCCTTGTTGATATCGTTGGCAAATATAGATAGCGATCTATTGTCGAAAGCTTCTCTATATTTGTTTAATCTTCTCGCACTTCTCCCTGTTCCAAAATATATCGAAAGAAAAACCTCCGTGCGTGGCGTACTTGAAAACCGGCTATATCATGAATGCTTGGATATCGTCCTGGAACCACTCAAAACTGCTGCTAGTATCGGCTGCTTGATGAGCGATCCTGTAGGGCAAGTCAGGGTTTGCTACACTCCCTTGGCTAGTGCAATAGTTGACACACCAGAAGCCTCTTTGATCGCCTGTACAGGTGGCAAAACTTCTCCTTTCACCCGAGCGATTTATAAAGATTTTGGAGACGGAAAACTTCACCCTCCTCGTCTAGCTACAGCAACTCTAGAGGCTATAGATAGTATTCAAGCTCGGAACATTTTTCCTCAGGATCTTCCCGCATATCAAAGAGCTTCAGTGATTGCACGGACCAATGGTGTTGTTTCCCCTTTTTGGAGAGACTGGCCTCTTGCAGAGCCATGCGAATTTCTCACTCCTGAACCTCTACACCACTGGCACAAAATGTTTTGGGACCATGACGCAAAATGGGCTATACAAGCTGTCGGAGCTAGTCATATTGATTTTAGATTCTCGATACATCAGCCAATTGTTGGTTATCGCAGCTTCAAAGAGGGTATCTCAAGTTTGAAGCAGGTGACTGGTAGAGCGCAGAGAGATGTTCAAAGATACCTCATTCCCCTCATCTCTGGTGCTGTTATACCAAAATTCGTCGCTGCTCTCAGGGCGCTAATGGATTTTCGCTATGCTGGACAGGCACCAAGATTCAACCAAGCTTCGACTCTTAGAGTTCAAACTGCACTCAATGAGTTTCACGAAAATAAGGACATTATTCAGGACCTGAAAGCTCGTGTTAATCCCAAAGGAGTTCCTATCGTCCACTGGGAAATCCCAAAATTGGAATTCATGCAAAGTGTTGCGCCCAGCATTTCTGCCTCTGGACCCATAATGCAGTGGACAGCAGACACTACTGAGCATGCTCATATTACTCTCGTGAAGGATCCTGCTAGATCTGGAAATAATCATGACTTCGAAGTCCAGATATGCAGACACTTAGATCGCCAAAGTAGAGTCAGGAGGTTTGATCTGGTGACAGCCATGGTAGACGCTGGAGTTGACTTCCGTCTCGATGATATTGAGGGTGATGAGGGTAGAGGTGATATAGGACATGATAGAGAAGAAAGAGATGAAAGAGACGAAGAAGACAAAGAGGTTGACGCCAAGATATCATCCTCAGAAGAACTGATGACCCGCCTTCACCCAGTATCCCAAAAGCTGTTTGGCTCATTCCGTCCCAAACAGAACTTCTTTTTGAAGGCGCGTCTGTTGAAGCAGGATGCCTCAGCTCTTCTACCTCTTCGTATCTTTACAGATAATATCTCTGGAGAAATCTCAGCATTTAAGGTTAATCGTGATCCTGACCTCAAAACGCTAACAATAGAGCAAGTCAGTAACCTCTATTCTCTTCCCGACTTCTCTGGGGCTTGTCTCGATTTCCTGGAACGGATTCAAGCAAAAACACAGACTTTTGTTATAGGGGGCAGACGATCCTTGAATCAGTCGATTTCATTACCCTTTACAAGAGTGAAAGTTTGGTCTAGGATCCGTATCCAAACAAAGACTTACTTCAACACTGATTTACTTGCGGATTCCCATACTATATTTGCGGCCCCTCCTAGCCCTGGCTGGGAATTTGGACGACAAAATGCTGCACTTGTTAATATCAATTCAAGCTTTGAATGGCCAAGGAGTTCTTTGGAAGGTGGGCTTAATACCTAGTTTGTTGTATCCGTTGTGTCTATTGGGATCTAACTGCACTTGTTTCCCTTCTAGGACACTGTGTTGTTTTGGTGAAAATAATCTTTACCGTCGCTCAACCTAGAAAGCCCTCTCCACCCGTGGATGGTACTCATAGGTTTTTGGCTTACTGTGAACGGTTAGATGTAGTAAATCAGCCTCCTCCACCTCTTGAGTATCGAAGTCTTCCTGGATATAACGCTTGGCCCTCACACTTTCCTGATTATTCCTCAGGATGCTTTATCCTTAAAAGAGCTAGAAGAGCCGATGGCACTCCTTTTGGTGATATTATACCTGTCTCTCAATTCCGCTCTTTGGTGGATATTTGCCCTCGTTATAGAAGTACTCCTCATGCTTCTTTAACAAGAAGTTCAAGCCAATACCATAGCGACGAATTTTTCTTGAATAAATATTTCAACAAAGAACTCTTTTTTACTTTAGATAAAGTCGATCCTTGTCTTACCAGTACAGTAAAATAGTAAAACTAACTGAAGAAGAGTACTACTAGGCGATTATGGAGGTCCAAGCATTACATGTTTATGTTTATGTTTATGTTTATATCAACGTTATTCCTGTTATTTCCATGATTCCTTTCTCTTCCGTCAATTTTAATTTTAGTCAGTTTGAAAGCATCCAAAGCAGCTGAGAGCATCAACAGCACTGAGAGCACTCAACAGATACTTCATGATGAGATTTTTGCTGGGAAGCATTGGGAAATGCTGGGAAGTGCTGGGAAATTTTTACCCGAAAATCCAGGTTTTGCAGATGGAGAGAGCCCTTCGTAGAAAATAGTGTTGTACTTCTTCTAATTGCTCTCTGTGGGACACTACCACATCCATGATAAACTCAGACCCACTCTTTAAATATGGGTCTACTCTTGCCCAGTACATAGTAATCATATCCTTAATTGGCATGTCATTTCCCACAAAAGTTTTAGCATGAAGCACAGCACCAGCAGCATTCTTGGCCTTGTCTGCAAGCTTCTGATAATTGTCCTTGTATATACCTCCCTGACCAGTCTGATGATGAACTCCAATATATTTCAGTTTCTTTTTCTTTTGCAAAGGTTTGTCATGCAGCATAAAAACTGTGTCTGCATTAGCTTCCTGTCCAAACACTGTGATCATACATTTAGGTACAGAGACTTCGAAGCCTGTGAGGGATGCATATTGTTCAAATTGTCTAAGTTTTGATTGGATACTAGAAGGTGTTGTACTAGCCATTCCTGTGTCATCTGCTTGTAGCATATGGTTCACATGCTTATCATGAAGGACAACATCTGTTGGGTGCTCTGTCACTTTAAAATCTGCAACAACCAAATTGAACAAGTTTGGTGAAACCGGACTACCTGTGATGACCCCCATATCACCTCCAAAAGGTTCCGAGTGAGATCCGCAAACTCTAACCACATAAGCCATTTTTGCATAGAGCATACGTAACCAGTCTATCATTGGACCTTTTACATCCATCGAGAATAGTTTTATCCACATTACAGATCGATCTGTAGAGGGAAATGCATTTGTCCAGTCCATGTATGCAAAATATAGTGGGGTTCCCAGAGATTTAGCCTTATCTAGCTAAGTAAAAGTGGCAGAGGTGTAAGTTCATATAAATGCCCGAATTCTTAAATTCTACGGAGTAAGTACTTTTTATCAGTACACCATACGTATATAGATCTAATTCTTCACATTATATACACATTAGATAGAATCCGATTTGAGTGATTGTTTCGACCAATTACAACTTGCTTTGTGTCTGCAAAGACTCTGTTGTAAGACTGTTCTTCGCCTGCTCGGTCCATGCCCTCGCCCATTCAACGACGCCGTTCACTAGAGCCTCAACGTCTTTCCTTGTATTCCCAGAATGTAAACACACCCTAACGCGTTCCTTTCCGCGTGGAACAGTGGGCCAAGTGATAGGACGCGCGTTCATACCTAAGGTAAGGAGGTGCGCGGAGAGAGGACGAGGGTAAGGAGTGAGAAGTGGTATGATCGGCGCTGGAGGATGTAGAGAGTCGGACGACGATGATACTGAGGAGGGTAATGCAAAAGGGTTCAGAGTAGATGAGGATGTACGGGCGGAAGGAACGAGATGAGGCGGGAGGCAAACAAACTCTGGTGATATTTTAGCCTGTTCAAGCTCGCTTTGCAAAAGGCTAGCAAGATAGGAGGAGAGAGCTAGAAGATGCGTTGACAGCTACATCACGAGAAAGATTGGGAAATTACAAGGGTCGAATTTCCATTAGCCAGAGTTCAACTTTGTAGATGTCAATAACATACCTGCTCTGTTTCCCCCTCAACCATCAGATCAAATGCAGCCTCGACAAGGACAACATTTGGATGTGCGAGAGCAGTGGTATAAATGAGCGGACGAGCATAGTTAATGAGGTAGGATGTGAGAAGAGGGGTGGTTAATAGGATCGCTACAAAGAAAATCAATGACTTTCAGGCTAGAATGCAATACAAATACTGACCACCACTACCGGCTAAAGCCTTGCCAAAAGTGTGTAATCTTGCTAGCACTCTACACTCTTCCTTACTATCCATGTCACTCTCTGATACACCCACACGGCTACCTAAACCACCGTCGAGTCCCAATTGGCTGGCTCTTCCGCACCCTGGACGACGAGGGGGACCATAAATTCCCGTAGCATGTGCCTCGTCTACAATGAGGTATCCATTTCGCTTTGGAAAAAACTTGGCAAGGAGTCTATTGATTTCCCGTAATGGAGCAAGAGTGCCGTCCATGCTATAGAGTGATTCCACCGCGACAAAAAGGGATGAAGTTCCGCTTCGTAGCCGTTCTGCTACTGAAGCTGAAGTATTCGATGGATTCGTGTCGTTCAACAAGGATTCAAGTACAGCACAGAAGGATTCGATGCTGTTGTGCTGAAAGCTTTTGACACAGTCCTGGGTTATGCGAGATGCCTTGACACCATCCCATACACTTGCGTGAATGTACTCGTCCAATATAATCAGATCTCCGGGCTGAGGAATGCACGTAAAGAACGAAACATTGGCATCAAATCCTGAGTTGAACAGAATTCCAACCTGCGGTGTGTCGTACTCGTTTCGGCTCGGCCTTGAGAGTACACTTTCTAGCCTGCGTTCAAGGCGGTGGTGAGCATCGGGATTGACCAGCAATCTCGAACCAGCGGAACCAAGAATTTGCCCTCTTTCCTTTACTGTGATCTTTTGTAAGAAGCGCTCGCGCAGAAGAGGGGAGGTAGATAGCGAAAGATAATCATTCGATGTGAAATCGATCAGCGACTGTTTCCCCAGCACGCTGGGCTCAGGTAACCTTCTCCGAATTGACCTAGCTTCTCGGGATGCCAATGCGGCGTGTAATTTACTTCCCAAAGATCCCAGCTGGTAAGACTCTCCCAATGGGAGCATCGATCTGCCTTTATCACTAGTGCTCGTCCCCAGATTGCTCTCCGTCTTCATCAAGGGCATCACGTAGTCTCGTACTGTCCTTGTCGATTGTTTTGAAACCGTGTTTAATACACGGCCAGCATTCATCCACAGTGATCAAGCGGGGCAAGGGGATGAGAGTCGGGACCAGGTTATGACTTGGGGAGAATAAAACGCGTCCGGAAATTCTTGGGGTTGGGGATGAGCATAGAAATTTTATTCGCGCTGTAGAATACTTTCGGGGTTGTCGGATTTATACCCGCATCGGCGTTAGAGAGGTTACTACACAAGATTCTTGTTTCAGTACATGCGACGTAGTTTTACATATTTGTAGTTGTAGGAAGTTGTGGTAATAAGCGGAGAAAAAAAGTACATGCAAGCAGATGGATGTGAGAAGAGACGAAAAGCAAAATTGGTTGAATACAGTGACATACAGTGCATGAGTTCATATAGGTAGAAAGATACTGAGATATGTATGTAAAACAAAAAGGATGAATAGTTGGAAAGCAGTTAGTCAAAGAAACTCGGAGTATTCGATTTGGTCAAAAGACTATTCAAATTTCTCACCACACTCCCGGCACCTTCTTTCACCTTCACCTTGTCTTCCTCAATAACCTTGGGCAACAACTTTGTCTCAAAGCGATCCGGATGCCACCTCCGAATCTGCTCCTTAATGCGATCCTTCTGCGGTTTATCCTTCTCAGGATGATACGGCGAAGACAGATACGCATAGACAGCGGCGTAAGTAATATCCTCCGGTGACGAAGGTTTGTTGAGCATAGGCCAGGGGAACACGTCCCACCGCAGCTCAGTATATTCAGGGAGTTTCTCCCAGAGCCGAGCATGGTGTTCAAATGTCTTTATGAGTTCATCTGGTCCTTTGACCTGGCTCGATTTCGCCATTCGTTCCCGCTCCTTTCGTTCCTGCTCCTGACGAAATCGTGCCTGCTGAGCCTGGAATTGTTCCTCGTGGCGCCGTTGCCACTGTTCCTCAGTTATAGGCGTAGCGGACGAAGATGTTGATCCAGCGGCTCCGGTAGAGCCGCTGCGGGGTTTCGGAGTTGGAATGCTAGAAGCAGAGGATGGTGGTGGGTTTGAGGTATGACTGGCACTCGCCGAGGCACTGGAAGATGTTGACCGGGTTTTCGACCATGCTGGGTTAGTAGACCAGCCAGAGGCAGAGGCAGACGTTGTGCTGTTGCTGCGCTGGGCAGTATTTGTCCCGCCGTTAGCATTAGCACTAGAAAGAGGTGTGTTTGGCTGTGATTGATAACCAGGGGAGGTTGACCCAGTCCAATTTTCCCAAGCAGCGGCACTGTCTTGACGTTTCCTATTCCGTATCTCTTCCTCACGTCTTCGAAACTCCTCCTGTTGAGCCATTTTCTCGGATTCGCGCTTCCGTGCCTCTTCCTGACGTCTCCTCTCGTGTTCCTTGCGTTTAGCTTCATCCTCAATCCGCATTCTTTCATTTTCCTGTCGCGTTCGATTGGCAGTGGCATGTTCCTCCTTAAGAGCAGCAGCTTTAGCCACTTCCGCTTTACGTCTCTCGTGTTCCTTCCAAGCGATGTCGCTCTCGATACGTTCCTGCTCTTCTTTTCTAATCCTTTGCTGAAGCAAGATCTGCTCTGCGTCAGCCTTCGCCCGACGTTCTTGTCCCTCTCTCTCCTGCTCTTCACGAACAAGTCTCTCCCGTTCCTCGCGAGCAAGTCTCGCCTGTTCCTCACGAGCAAGTCTTTCCTGCTCCTCACGGGCAAGTCTCTCCTGCTCCTCGCGAGCAAGTCTCTCCTGCTCCTCACGGGCAAGTCTCTCCTGTTCCTCATGAGCAAGTCTCTCCTGCTCCTCACGGGCAAGTCTCTCCTGTTCCTCACGAGCAAGTCTCTCCTGCTCCTCACGCATCTCTGCTTCCTGTGCAGCCTTCTCTTGCTCTCGACGCAGGGCTTCCTCTTGAGCGGCCTGTTCCCGACGCTGAAGTTCCTCTTCTGCGAGCCGGAGTTGTCGCTCCCGCTGCTTAATCTCGGCTTCCCTCTTTTGAGCTTCTTCTTCACGGAGCCGAGCTATCTTTTCACGCTTCTTCGCCTCCGCCTCTTTGCGACGGGCTTCTTTTTCGAGGCGCTCGAATTCCCTTTGCTTCTCTACCATTAACTTGCGTTGAAGTTCCTCCTCTTTCTTCCTGATCTCATCCTCCCGCCGCCGGAGCTCATCCTCATCTCTTCTAAGCCTTTCTCTTCTCTCCTCCTCTATCCGAGCCTCTTCTTTTGCTTGTGCAAGCCGAGCCTCCTCTTCCTCGATTTTCCGTATTCTTATATCTTCCTCCTCCTTCCTCTTAGCTTCGTCCTCCGCGCGCTTCCTCTGTTCCTCCTCCCGCCTCTTCTCCTCTGCCTTGTTTCTTTCTTCTTCCTCTCGTTTCCGCTTCTCTTCCTCTTTACGTCGAGCGGATTCCTTGCGTTTCATCTCAGCCTCTTTCTTTCTTTGTGCTTCTTGCTCCTTTCGTCTTCTAGCCGCTTCCTCTTCTTCGTCCGCTAATTTCTGCTTTCTGGCTTCCTCTGCAGCTCTAGCAGCCTCCCTTTGCATGGATTCCTCTCTTATCTTGGCCTCCTCTACCCTACTGAATTCAGCTTGCCTCGCGAGTTCTTTCTTTCTCGCCTCCTCTGTTTCAACAGCCTTGGCGGCTTCCGCTGCCCTCATTTTTCGTTCCCTGGCCAACATCTGTTGATATTCCAGGCTATCTACATCCGGCTCATTTACTGTGCTTCGCTGTAGTTTCGCGCTTGGTTTGGGGGTTGGATATGGGATAGGATGACGAGGACTTGAAAAGCTAGTACTCGAAGAGAGGGTCGATGTTGGCTGACGATGAGAGTCCTCACTCTCCGAATCTGTCATTGTTTCTGATCCTTCCTCCGAACCTTCGGGATCATCAACAAGGTCATTCGTATAAGTGGGTACAGGCTGATTCCGGTCGGGCATCTTTCCCTCACGCAAGTTGTTGTTGGACATCGACGAATGAAGGCTTTGTGGTTGACTTGGATGATGTTGGGACCACAAACGCCAGCCCTCTTGTGAGGCTGATGAAGAGCGCATACTATGATGCCGGGTGTCAGGAAGAGCGGACATCGGCGCGGCCATAGGACCGTTTCCGGACCATGCCCTTTGCTGGTGTGACGACCCGTTTCCGTATGAGGTAGCATCAACGTCGTCAGATGTGCGTGTGGTGTACATCGATGGACTTTGGTAGGGGGGATATTGTGAGGAAAAATGTGAAGCAGAATAAGGAGAAGCAGAATATGGCGCTTGTTGTTGCGGAAATGGCCGGGATGAAGGTGAAGAGTACGGATGTGAAGGAGGTGGAGATGAATATGACGGGGTGCCCTGATACGGAGAGTACTGTACATTGGGCGAGGAAACGGGTCCGACAGAAGACGGTGCGGGTATATACCGAGGGTCGTTGGATGGACGCCTGGATCGTATCCGCGAATCGGTATCTTGGTCAGTAAGAGGCGAGGTGGAGCCAATATATGAAGCGGACCCTGGATAAGCGGGATTGTAGCCTTCTGCAGCCTGGGCGTAGGCTAACGTGGCCGATACAGGAGGAGTCTGAGAGTACGTACGGCCGTTGCTATATGAATAGTAGTTAGCTGATTATTATTTCCGACAATCTGACCGACGGCTATACCTCTCTCCATTAGAATACAGTTCTGTAGGCTCTGTAGGACGAGATAAGGATAAATGACTCTGTGTCGATCGAGTGCGTATGGGAACTTTGTCAAAGTTTCGCGGCCCTGCTTCATGTACAAATGAAGTTTTCCGGTAAAGCTGTGCGGGATTTTCCTGGACAAAGGAAGCTTTCCGATAAATTGGCTTGGTCTCCAGAGGTGGAGGTGGAGGACGAGTTTTAGAAGGTGAAGAGGAAACAATGTTGCTCGTAGTTGGTGATGTTCCGGGTGGATCGTTCACGTATACGGCGCTGCTTGAGGACGAAGGACCCTTCATATTATCCAGCGTACGTCGCCGACCTAATTGCCGCTCCTTCGCAGCATCCAAATCACGCCATGCTTGATCAACTTCTTGTGTACGTACCCGCTCTTGTTCAACCTTAGTGGATATATCAGAGTTACTGTTCACGACCGGTCTGATCTCTGGAATTGTGTCAACGATAGTTGGCCGTCGAGATCCTGTAGAAGTAGATCCTGTAGACCTTACACTTGCTGTACTGTTACGCCGCTGAGACCGATCTGAAGCAAGTTCGGGGGGATGCCAGACCTCGGGTGATATTTTTGGGGGAGTACTGGAACTTGAAGAATAAGGACGAGGAATTCTGTTGAGATTTACAGAAGCCGCTTCCAAGGAAGAGCGTTTGACTCCAGAGTCGTCGTCATTGCGGAACTTGGGCGGTGGCATGATAGGTTGAGATCTGATATGTCTCTTGCGTGCAGCGTCAGTGTCACTTTCTTCATCGGTATCTTCCTCGGACGGTGGCTCTGGATCTGGCTCTAACAGTGTGGCTCTTTGATTCCGTTCAGAACGTTGTGGGGGAGGAGTAGGATTCATGTTCAGACTGACAGAGGAAGTGGAGCTTCTGCGATTCAGCGAATCCTGGTGATTACAATCGGTATAAACATGGTTTGATTGTGGAGGTGCGACACTACGACTCACTATAGTATTCTCCTGCACACTACTGACAATAGGACCGTCATTAGAGCCAAGTGCGTTAGAGCTCTTGCCGCTTTGTATCTGATCCAGAATAGCTTGTTGTTCCTTCTTCATAGTCTCCGCGAGATCTGGGGGAAGCTCATGGCCTGTAGCCCAGCGACGCTGATGCCTTTCCCGTTCCAGTTCCTCCTTAAACGCCTCTGTGGCCAGCTTCCGTATATTATCCATAGCAACCGAGAATTCTCTGCGCAAACGTTCGCTATCGTCTGGGTTCTTTTCCAAATTTTCTTTCAACTGGGTCTCGGCATCTTTGACCATAGAGGTCAGGTTGCGCTCAATTTCAGCCTTAAGATTCTCCTTCCATTGTTCATCTGGCTCGAGATCAGGATCACGTCGTATTGCCCTCGATGCTGCAGATGCAGAAGACAGTGGACTCGACATTGAGCAGCCGAACACACTAAAGAGAAAGGTCAAACGTTCGGACTGGCAAGAAGAAGGAAACAGCGGTAAAGGTAGAATGAGATGGTAGAGTCGAGGGACCTAGGGATTGCGACAGTGGGTGTTCTGTGCTCAATTTACGCCTCGTGTTCGGTATATGCACACTGTTCAGAAAATCTAGAGTATTCCATCAGATTGTATATTCGAATTGAACAAGAGACAATAGCTCACAAGGAGGCAGCTCGACCTATCATCAGAGCAACAAGCCAACTTCTCCGACTGTGATCGCTACAAATCGTAACTGCATCAAGCTGCAGTACTGAGAGCAACTAATAGTAATAGTAAATATTATCAGACGCGTATCTTTATCCCGTGATCAGTATACTAATAAGCGCTCGCTCGTGTATTACCGACCCTGTTCTCCGACTCCAATGGCCACTTTCTTTCTGGAATCGTTGTTGGACATGCCATCTAGTCAAAATCAACAAGTACAACCCAAAGAACAATCATCTGAAGATATCCTAAATGATGCTTTGCTCTTTCTGGGAGGAAAACCAGTCGTCGAAAGTGAAATCATATCGTATGGAGATCTCAAACTCACTGTGGCGCCCAAGGTTTGTCGTTTGGTCTTGTCATGTTCTTGTTATTCTTGCCTGATACAAGCGATTTCCCCTTGTATGTGTAAATTAATGCTTGAATAGTTGATATCACGTTCCTATTAGGAAGGAAAAGCGAACACTCTCCTCGCGGATCATCTTTTTTCGCCTTCTCTGCTTCTTGCGGAACAAATCGAACAAGGAGCAATATTTTTACAAGGAAGGACTTGTACGTGTCCCTGTACAACAATTACATATGTATTGAACGCTCCTACCCAGTGATCGAACTTGGTGCAGGTTGTTCCCTTCCTTCCCTCGCAGCCTGTACCATCTCCAGTCCATCAAATGTGCCATCGCTTGTAGTGACCTCAGACTATCCTGATCCAATCATATTGGGGAGCCTCAAAAGCAATGTTGAACGTAATCAGGCCTTGGTTTCACCGACGTGCAAGTTGCATTGTAGAGGCTATGAATGGGGTCAAGACGTTGCAGAGTTGCTGTAAGTTCTTAGCCCATATGCATGAAAATGTCACAACTTTCACATTCTATTTCCATCAGGGATTTGCTACCAAACCCATCTATCACGGGCTTCGACATTGTCATTCTTTCAGACTTACTCCATTTTGACGCATCGCACGATGCCCTCGTAAAGTCTTTGTCACTTCTTCTTGCCAAGACGGTAGATGCAAGGGTTTATGTTGCAGTACGTGTCTTGTTACCTTGTAACCACAATCACAATCATCATTGAGGACCTCATCCATTACAGGCCGGAAAATATACTCTTCCTAAAGTTGTCAGCTCTTTTTTGAAAAAGGCTACCGATGCAGGGCTGGTACTCATAGAGTATACAGATCACATAGGCGGCTCAAGGTGGCTTGGAACGTTACCCGTATCTGGGCTTGATGCCGAAGCATTGGGCATTCGGAAAAATAATTGTCGGTTCTGGGTTGGCCAGTGGGCTGGTACAAAAGTGGTCGTTCGTTAAAGCGAGGAGCATCCGTCAGCCTTAGCTTGTGAGCTCGTGAGCTGTATGTATTGAAAAATTCGAGTCTACTGATCATGAAGTTTCCAAAGTCGAGGTATAATCGCTTATGGAATAAGTCTTCCCTGCTGTTAGTCGTACAGAAGCTCTTCCATCCCGACCCATTCCAATCTGACAACGCCGTTTCGGTTGAAGCAGTCAAACCTTGCCCAGTGAGTCACGCCAGGTACCGGTGTATCTGTATAGTGCTCCCTCCTTGCAGGAGACCTCTCACTCGCAATGCTAAGGATACATACACTGGAGGCATTCCCCAGCACCTGAGAAGTTAGTCAATAATATGGCAAATTACATACAGTGGATACAAGCTACTTGACTGGGATATATGAAGATATATTGGTTCATTATTTCTATTCGTTGCTATTCGTGGAGCGTCATGACCAGGGGAATAGAGAACTGGATGGATCTATTGGGATGATACTGTTTGAAAGCATGTCCTTGTATCGCGGTAAGCAGGACTCTTTTCTGTTATCTACAGGAGCGTCAACGATTTAGATGTTGAGTTATAAGCAATACGTGTACTTGCCAATACTATTCCACCGATGACATGAACAAGAATTACCCAGAGACTCATCGCTCGAAGGGCAATGTTGGTAAACTGCGTGGCGATATCCAATGTCTTGGAAGAAGTGCAATTTATGCTTTGGAAGAAACAAGGCGGCAGCAATTGAATGTATGGGAGCATCTCCCCATCTCTGTTTGGGAGAGTAAGTCCATTTTAACGCCAAAAATTTGACCCAAACCTCGTAATAAAACCCTCCTTTGGCGTCAAGGAAGTTGAAAAACTTTCGATACGCCTCGCTTCGCCAGAAGTCCATGTCTGCGATCTCGAAGTTACTCCAAACTATGTATGCGACGGAAAAGTAAGAAGGCATAAGTGGTTACTCGAAAGGGCATTCAAAAAGCAAGATCATACAGTGACACATGTTGTAAGTTTGTCCGCCATCGTTACTGAGAAGTTCCATCGCATTATCGTTGGCGATGTATTGAGGATATTTGACCATGAACTCTATAGACAGTATTTTGTTCAGAGCAACGTCATGCTGAATCACTAAAGATTAGTGTTGCCTTTTACGCTATCCCATAGAGTGGTAACCGTCTCTGGAGTCTCGTATAATGCTATTGTGAAGCCTGCTCCCATTGTGAGCGCGGGAGCAAGCAGAGAGACCGGACACTCACCATACGTTTGGTTATTTTGATTGAGATATTGAAAGGGATCGTAGTTCATGTCACAGAAGTAGTCGACATTTGGCCTGATGATGATGCGATTAGTATTCCGATCATGAGCGGGCGAAGAAACGGATGCCTACTCTACCCTCCAGTAATATTTGAATTGCTGTAGCAGTGGATGTTGAAAGAAATACTATAGGTGTCAATGTTATTGAATGACAAGGTCAACGACGAGCCTGTAAACTAACCCCAGAGTTGAAGCGGCACATATTTCTATAGGATGAGCTATCTGCCAAATGTTTAAGATTGTTTTTGTTGCCAGGATAGTGTCAGGGTATAGATGCGCACCACCGTATATGATGTTCTGTCCTTTCAACCGTTTTCGCGATTCCTCCGCCTTATCCTCGTCAATCCAAGCAGGCTGCACCCAATGTTCTTTTGGAATCAATCCAAAATAGACCGGCGCGTTTGTTTCTAGCAGTACGCGACTACAACAGTTCAGCGATGAATAATGGGCTTCGAAGCATTGGACAAGGAGCGCACCCTTTGAATTCATTTGTGAACTCCTCGTCATTTAAGAACACCCATGGATACAGATAGTTGTGGTTAAATCGCTTTTCCAAATTGCTCATGCTCGTTAATACATCTCTCAAGTCAGAATTTCGAGCCAAAAACACCAATGTCGCGTTTTGCCTCTGAAATGAGGGTTCAAATTCTGCAGAGATAGGAATCGTGGTAGACAGTTGTCGAAACCCGCCACGCAGAAGAATCATTGTGTATAATGTACCTAACTGGAATCATAGAGCATGAGCTGACAGGGGCGAGCGAATTCAAAGGTTCCGAACCATGAAAAAGACAGTGAACACCATATAACGTCTGGCTTCGAAAGACACAGACATAGTGATGAAGTGATGGAAAGGGAAATGGACGCAATCGAAAGTGAAAGCACCAACTTTATCAACATGTCATGACGTGAGCGTTGATCTTGAAGGTTTGTACGTTGATCCATGCGCAGCATTGGCGAGGCAACTGGAAAAGTGAAGACATCAGAGATGCATTATACCAGGGTACTAGTGTATACACTTCGTACCAAATTCCACTATTTTAAACTCCACAGACTACTAGGTACGATCCGATATCCGCGAGCGCAGTCGAGTAAGTTAACATTTGCTCCGAAGAGACGGAAAACCAGCAGCATCTTCATTCCTTCCGCCTTTCTTCCCGATGTTGACCGATTGATATTTTGAGTTGCGTTTATATCTAGTCGGTGTCTTTCTACAGAGTACTGACGGAAAATAAAACTTCAGAATCACAGAACATATGTTGGCTTTCCGACAGCGAAGCGCAATATTCAATTGATAGAAGAAACGCTCTCCCACGGTTCAAAGCTTGAAGCTTGATCGCTTTTGATCGCCAGCATATACCAAGATTCAAGAAATAAAGTTTTGTTTTTCATCTGTCACCATGCCTATGAAAGGTGGGAGATAGTCATACGAAGCAAAATACTGTCTGAGGACGATGAGCACGCGGGAGCGAGTCAAGTTTCATCAGTGGCAGACGCGTCGAGCCCTTTGCCGCGTTATCCTGAACAAGCCTATAGTCTGAATCCTGGATATTGCTGGTACTTATGTTAGCATATACATTCAGAGCGGGCTCCGTCAACGTTGTGTGAGCTAGTACCGAGACAGACCGAGACAGGACACACATCCATCTTGTGCTCTCTTGGGCTGAGGATTGTATAACGGGCAGCGATAATTTCTTACCGCATTTTCGAATCTAGATGTTGATGGTACTTAGCCTTCTTTATCATGAACATTCTCGACGCTTATATCACGTCTCAGGCGGTCTATAACTTATCGTTGATGATGGGCGTCTTTACAGCCATGTATACCATCTTCGACATTCTATCATATCACCAAGGTTACCGCTTCCACCATACCTTCGATACTGGTAGAGTATATATATTGTCAATAATATTGTATAAAAAGTATCGACATTTCTCTGTGTGTTTTTTTTTTTTGCGAATCTCGGATCCCAGTTTGGCTACTTGTCCATGGAGTTTGTGAACGGGCAACGTGCACGGCTCAACCAGGACTCAACGCAATATGATTCGTAGGTCAAGGCGGTCAGCTTGATTCGAGGAGGGAAACAGGTGGTGCACAGAGAATTGATCGTGACAGGGACTCGGGATAGCTGTCGATTGATAAGTGGAAGCAACTTGGCCACTGTGCTTTATTCGAAGGACAGCAAGACGTACCAGTTCTAGGCCGGGGGCAGAATATGATAATCTCATCCCTGTATATCTATGTATTTAATCTCTGGTATGAGACTCGGAGGTTTCGAGGCATGGGTCCCTAATATTGTGAATAGAATCTCAGGAAACCAAGATGAGTCTCAGGAAAGAAATATGTACTTACACACCGAGATACCATTGTACATACGGAATTGTGTTCTCTCCGATTTTCCTCACGCCCCAAGTACACAGCCGGTGTTTTCATGCATTTGTTCAAAGGAAGGGCACTGGGGCGTGCTGATTTTTCATGTAAACGCCTTGCGAACATTAATTTCATGAGTCAGAGGAGAGAGTAATATATTATGTTACATACCTCCATGATAAAATTCTGTCGTGCGTTGAGCAGATATCTATAGTTCGAGGTAAAAACGCTGAACTAAGTATGTAATACGACGGACGGAAATTGTATTCCTTTCATTATGTGTAACATTCACGAGTCACCCGGGTCTTTCTCGAGCTCAAGGCCCTTTTGGAAAGAACAGGGAAAGAGTATGTACCAAAATGCAAGTTGGTTCGAGCCGCGATATTGATGCATTGAACGTATTTCGACAGCGTCAACGCAGCTCCTTCCCTTCAGGTTGCCAAACGTAAAAGCTTTCAGGATCCACGTTATATCTATGCAAAGCACTGTAAAACCCTACTTGCTGCATCCGGGAGGTAAAGGCCTGTAAAGGCATCATTGACTGTGCATTACTTGAAGAGTCGAAGGACAAAGACATCTGACGGACGTACTTACGCAATGTTCTCGGGACGGTGTGGGATGCAAGGATCTAAATGCGGTTTCATTATGACATTGAGATGCACCTGGAAACCCTGTGGAAACCTGAACGCTGAGATACATATTGTCAACTGTCCCACGGAGTAAGAGACAAACTGGGGTTTGTTCTGGTTTGTCCCACTTTCATTGAGTTTATGATGAGCGGCACTAACTCTTCAGATTCAAATGTCATACTTAAAGGCGCAAGGCAGCAGATGTCATCGTATAGATGTGTTGAGTTAGAGGCTGTAAGAAGAGGCTTGAAGGAGATACACTCACAGGGTTATGAGCATCCCGGCAGCATCACCTGGTGAATGACGGTTTCATATCGTACGCTGTATGTTGCCCTATGCCCTCCTACCGCCGCACGATGATTGGCTGGATTGAAACAGGATTGAATTATGTAGTTGGCATTGGTTAGCATCCGTTGGCATACGAGCGGATAATCTGCCACAATCATAAAACCCTCCATGGGTTCTTTGCAACACGCAACGAACCTGAAGGGATTGTTTGTAACGAAGGTTAGCGCGCCATTTGAGCTGCAGCCTGAATGTTCCGTTGGGCCCGGAGAAATCACAGCATCGACGAATGAGTGCACATCAAAAAGAAGGCAGAAATATGGTCTTGGTCCCGAGCTCGAGCTTCAGGTTGAGCGTTGACCTTTTTTGCAGATGGACCAGGATGGACCGTCTCATCGAGGACGTGATTATTGTTATCTTATCTTGGACCCCTTTGTGTACAATTTTTTGAATTTGATCAAACTAAGCGCTTGAAGGTCTTCTTTCTCCTCATCGAACAGTGATTGATCAAGATTCAAGATGCCCTGCTCTTTGCTTTTTTCCTCCAAAAATCTCTCCTTCATTGTCAGTCTGTCAGGCTTCCCATTGTACGGTGAAGATCGGAACTCGGCAATAGCATTGCCTCAACTGGAGTCACCGCGTAACGTCACCACATAACGGAAGACAAAAAAAAAGACAAAAAACAATATAATGTCTCCCTTGCTATAAAATGGACATCGTACAAAAAAAATTGTGGTTGTTGGCCCGGCCACATTTTGCAACGGTCCAGTAATTTGTGTTGGGCCATCGTTCAACGACCACTTCTACGACTATTATCCAATCATTACCGCGGCCAATTCTCATGCTCACCATGCCTTTCGCTTTGTTAGACCGTTTTCGAAGCAGATTCCAACGTCATAAGAGCTGGAGGCTATCCAACAAGGTAAAGTATTCGCTTTCAACTCCATCTTACTCCCGAAGTTCATTTTATGTCGTTCCGCGCCATGATGAAGGCTCATAACCATTTGCAACGAAGTTCGGAAGACTCAAACGACTCGGATTTCACCGAAGTGACTGCAAAAACCTCATTCGATACGGTGCTCTCCATTTCATCTATATCCACTTCTGTCTCTGCCCACTCTATTCCCATTCCTTCCACCGTGGAAACGGTCATTCTTCAAACGAATGACCAACCGTCCCCGAAGGAAGCTGCGGAGATACATGCCATCCTCGATACTAAAAGACAAAAGCTGTTCGAGTTGGAACGCAGGAAGGAAGTTCTTGATCGACAGAGAGAGTTTTTGGACCGACAGAGACGTCTTCTAGATGAAGAGCTCGGAGTGATGTCTGAAGAGATTGATCAATATAGCGGAGTCGTCGGGTGTGGCATGAGGAACATGCCCTCAGACCTGGTAAGCCCACTGCTATCAAGCTTCCAATCGTCTGACATTCTGTCCATCTTCTAGCTATTGGAGATCTTCCATCTTTATGTAGCAGATTCTGAATGTACTTCGTCTCTCGGAAGCGCAACTACCCTTACGCATGTCTGTCGCATGTGGCGCCAGATCGCATTATCCTCTCCAGCACTTTGGGTCACGCTCACTGTTCCTCACCTTACTCCACAAATCGCTTCGAATGTTTTCCAGCGCCTTGGTCAGGTGAAGACAGCGATAGGAATTCCGTTGGAGTTCAATATCAACCTGCGGAGGT
Source organism: Lentinula edodes (assembly GCF_021015755.1). Taxonomy (NCBI): domain Eukaryota; kingdom Fungi; phylum Basidiomycota; class Agaricomycetes; order Agaricales; family Omphalotaceae; genus Lentinula; species Lentinula edodes. Next base: position 252,288 of record NW_025764361.1, read on the forward strand.
CTACGGATGTGCACGATGGAGAGTTTCAACAACTATCCTCGGATCTAGTGAATGCCTCTATCGCTCATGTGCATCGCTGGAAATCTTTCTCTCTTTGTTGCGAAGACGAGCTGTTCACTGCTGGGATACACGAAGAGTTATTCAACGAGGTTTCGGAAGCCCCACGACTTGAGGCGCTCAAATTCGCTTTTAGCGTTCAGAATGCGGAATGGTCCCCGTCGTCATGGTTACTTTCGCTATTGCACGCAGCCCCGGTATTGCGATACTTGCAACTTAAACTTCCTTCGTTATCAGTTCGGGCCCTGTCTCCATTGTCTCTATCCCACCTCGAGTCCTTGACCCTCGACCTCCCTACGGTCACTCCTGCTGCACTTCTTTTCCTTTTAGGAGATGTCGCACCCAATTTAAAAGTGTGCCACGTCAATGTGGCTGGACTTGTCAATTTCGATACGGACGAGGATGATAACCACTTGGCGTACGTCACTTCCATGGTTATACATTCCTGTCTTGAGGTTTTCGAGATTCGTTTATCCCGCGGCGCGTCACCGGAAGCCATGTCTCAACTCTTCGATAATCTGACACTTCCAGTAGCGCGCGAAATGCTTTTGGAGATCGGGAATTTTCAAGAGCCCAGTTCAGATTCTATCACCTTTCCCGATGACCTCGAACTCTCCTGGCCGCACGAGTCTTTCCTTGGGCTTCTTGAGCGTGCCTCACCGTCAGTTACGTCGCTCTGTCTTGGGTTTGACCCTGCTTCACCCGAATCTGCTGACAATGCATGGGGTGGCATGGGATCCATTGGAGCTGATTTAGAAGAAGAACACGTTCGAGCTTATCTGGACTTGAATAACGTGGGACGTAGTTTGGCCACACTGCATGTTAGGAGGGACAGACCTGTTTGGCCTGAGTTGTTGGAGTATCTTACCTTGTCTGCATCACACGAATCGTCTCACACTTGCTCGTTGGACTTGAGCAACTCGGTCAGTGATGCCTTGGGTTCTCAGCCATTGAGAAACTTGGAGAATATCGCTCTTGATATCGATCCAATATTTCAAGTCCTACAAATGCGGGATTTCGTTAAGTCGCGGTGGTACGATAATCTTTCGTCTGATTCCCCGCGCCCCATCACTCGCCTGCGAAACTTCAGCATTACACTTTGCTTCCCAGACATACCTAATCTGGAGTTGGAAAGTGCTTCGGCGAGGAAAGTGTTTCAGCGAATTGCCCAGGGCGAGGAACCGGAAGACAAGCTCGAAGTGGTGTTCCACAAGAGGAGGTACACGATGATGCCGATGGATGTGCCTCTGGTTACACTGGGAAGTGAACTTATTATTTGATTCGCCTAAGGATGAAACTTTCGACCTTCATTATCATCCTCTGTCACATTTTTCTCATTCCCTTGTTTGTCCTTTCGTTTTCATCTTTTTCCCTTCGCTTTGTTCTGCATTGTCTCCACCCGATGTATTGATCAAGTCGTGCATACTTGGAGTCTCATTTTGAGACTCTGCCTCGTTTATGTCCGCATCATGACTGTCACGTTGGACCATAACCATAGGACATAACTTAATCGCAATTCTTCCTCCACGTACCAGTGTTACTGATTCGCTACTCAAACCATAGTATTAATCGTCGACTTTTGTATCTATAGGATCAGTTCTTCCTTTGTTCGTTCGTTTCACGATATTTTAGATAAAGTTTAGTACTCCCGCAGTGTACGAACTACCACAACTCATTCGCCTCCAATTCTGCTACGTCCAGTAATACTGTACATTACGGTTGATCATGTACTTTCCCTCAGTACATAAAGACGTCAATGTGGTATTGTATCAATCGTTTGCCCCTGCGAGAACAACAATTTTGGATTTACTCCAAGTAGTCGAAGATCTATATACTTAGACTAACACAGTAGGCATAATGATGAAACCCAACTACTCTGATTCCACAGCTTTCTTTGGCGCATCCTGTCTCTGCCGTTCTTGTTGTTCCCGCAGTCTCGAGAACCTACTCTGATCAACGACGTAGGATAAGTTGGACATGTTTTGGTCGCATCTATCATCATTCAATCAGGAATCAATGTGAAGTGAGTAAAGAAGAAATGGATTGAGACTGATTACTCACAACCTGGACAATGTCTCTTCGCACTCTCCCAACGCTGCTTTTACTACCCTTAATACGCTAGGCATATCTCCTCCCATATTCGAAGAACTATAACCACCCACCGCTCCTCCACCAGCCCTCAACACCCTTCCGTGGATCATTAACACCGCATGTACCCATAACAACCCAAACTCCACATGCGGGGTCCTCTTCAAAAAAACACCCCCGACAAACCTCAATAAGGGACCGAGATACATCACGGGCAGCTGTCTCACAAGAAGCTTGATATCACCCCTGGGGATACCCTCGAATACCGTCTGAAGAAGAGGAGCCTCGTTTAGACGGAAAGCCATGACGAGCGCGGGTAAGTAGGATTTCGAATGGAGGGTCGATAAGACTGACGAGGGGGTGAGGTCAAGGGAGAGGTCAAAAGGATCGAAGTCAGCGGTGTTGAGTGAGTCAAGAGAGTAAATGAGGAGTCCCTCGGTTGAGGCAGCAGCCCATGAACGTCCTGTAGGAGAAAATCGAACACATTTGGTACGTGCTGCACGTTTATATTTGCGTACACTCATATCACCTCCTTGTGCACCAGGTAACGTGCTGTCCACCCTCCGTCTATCAGCATCTTCCTCTTCATCTTCGATCATCAGTGAGTCGATATTTACCCCAGCCTCATTCACCCGTCTTGAATCCAAAAACTCTTCCGTCCCATCCAAGCTCAAGTTTTCCGATATCGTAAACTTACGTAGCAGAACGCCCTCCCCCTCTCGAACATCGTACAAAACAACGTACTTGCTGTTCCCTCCAGCCAGAACACACCTTCCGTCAGCGGTATAGGCCAGACTATTGAAGCTCTTCCCCGCTGTGCTATTTGCCGCAGAGGTTCGCGAGCTAGTTAACCGGCCACCAGAAATATCGTTTCTACCGTTAATCACGTTGGTTTGTTTGCTTTGGGCAACATCGAAAAACGTTATCTGGCCATCAAGCGTGCTGACAGCCAATTCCTTCCCATCGGGCCTCCAAGTAAGAGCAAGAACATCCGCATTCAGAGTAAACGCTTCAGAGGCACGCGAGCGCCCAAAGACACTCCAAACCCTGACACTCCGATCCCAAGATCCACTTGCCAATTGGTTCGTTCCTTCAGGGCAAAACTCCAGAGTGCTCACAGGCGCTTCGTGTCCGGTGAGAATATCTAGGAGCTTTCCTGTTTGAACGCTCCATAGGAACACTTCATAGGTGTCCATACTCCCTGCAGCGACAACCTCTCCGCTCGGGTCGACAGCGATGCAATTAAATTGTACGGGGGAGGGGGACGTGAATGTACGGAAGTTGCGGTACCTCACTAGATCATACGCGCGGACTGTACCATCTAAGCTTGCGCTGAACACTACGTTTGTGCCGTATCGTGCAAATGCAACGCCGGTTATTGGAGCGGAATGTTCGTTGAAGGTCACGAAGCAGAACGAGGATTGCATCGACCATAGCTTGAGTTTTCCATCATCACCCCCCGTAGCGACTGTCTGGCCGTCAGGGGAGTAAGTCAATGTGTTGAGGTCGAGGAAATGTCCTTGTTGTTTAAGAATATAAGACTCGCTTTGCCATTCCCATACTAATAATTGGCCTAGATGAGCTGCACCGAATGCCAGCCATTCACCAGAAGGTGAGACGGCTAAGGAGGATATACTTTCTTGGGATATCGAAAGAGTGTGCAGGTTAGTAAAGGCTGGGAGCTCCCATAAACCAAAGATACCAGTGCTGAAGCCGACGATCAGGAGGGATGATGATGCATGGTAGGTTGTTGTGATAACCTTTGCTGGGCGAGAAGACGTGGATACGTTGCTGCCGGGGACATTGAAATATTCCCGTCTATGCACGCCCCAGCGAGTGTGTATGATTTTGTGTGAAAGTGGGGATGAGGAAGAAGAAGAGAGTCCGTTAGACGTAGATGCAATAGGCTGATCATCGTCATCTTCATTATTATCCAATGAGTCTGAGTTCGGTGCTTCCACTTTCCCCTTCCATGTGAAAACAGCGCCGTCGCGGCTGACAGTGTATATCTGTGCATTATGAGTTCAACATACCTAAGTGATGAGAAAAGACTACGCACCGTGTTCCCATCTTTGGAGAAATATGCACCGAGGACGACATCCCGATGGCCTGCAAAAGTCTTCGGTCTATAGTCCTTTACCGGATACAGGGTGAACAGACGCGCGGTCATATCTCGTGAAGTCGTTATGAAACATCTGCGAGATGTCGAGAAATACTGCAATCAAGGAAATCTGTCAGGTCAACGAATAGGGTGCTTACTGGGAATCTTCGGCCCATTGAATGCTAAGTACATCGTCCATATGCCCAGTATAGGTCCTATGTAGCACAAATGGAGCGAATTCGCGGACGAGATGGTTGGGGGTCTTCCAGACCTGAATATGAGAGCCATGCGTTACTGCAATGAATCTACATATTGATATTATGGAAGCAAGAATACTGCCAGGACAACAAAGACTTACTTTCCGTCTGGCGAAAAAGATATATCTTTGACTGGTTTCTTGAAATCGAAATGATGCAGAACAACTCCACGTTTGTAATTGACTAGTAGAGCTCGGCCATCTGGGAATATTTCGACAATTGAGAATAAGAGAATTGACAGAAACAAGAATTATCACGCACCTCCATCAACACTTATCAAGACATTTCCATCTGGACTTAGTGCAATTCTGGCAATGTTTTTGCGATTTTCGAAAGAAAAAGTGAAGGACTTGTTACTGTCCGCATGGTCATTAGTTTAATAGTGCATGGTAGTCATTGAGGACACACACTTAAGGAGATCGAACGATGACACTCTGTTACCCACTGGACTCAGCAGCGAATTTTCATCAGCGGTAAATAGGACGTTGCCTTGACAGTATACTGTTCCACAAATGTTAGAGAACTAGCGGAGCTTATTTAGATGATTGAAGGAAGATGGAGGTAGAGGATAAACACCTTATAATTCGCTTTCATTGAGGAGAGATGGAAGAATTTTTCTGCTCGTGGCGGGCCGTCTCTACCGAGTGAAAATTAAGGCGCTTAAAAATGATTCCGGGGAAGTGACCCTCGAGCTCCAACTTCGACTCGCCAGCTGCTGTTCACCGTATTGATTATTAGCTCTGCAATACTGTTGAGTGGCATCGCATTCTTTCTTGCCACTCTGCTAACGTGGAAGACATTGCTCTATAGGACCTGCAGCATCGCGGTATACAAGAAATTCGTCACGTCGTGAGATTCAAAAAGGAAATGGTTTGTTTATCGAAGCAGGCGCCCACATCGCCATATTCATCAGTGTGACCGCTGGAAACTGACATACAGCGTTTTATAGTCCCTTTCCTTCTGGGCCTTGATCCTTACGATCTCTCTTCGACAACCTACATCGGGTACAAGCAAGCAATTGTTCAGCCAAGAGACGTTGTACTGATACTTGGTTTTGTTCTCCTTGTTCTTACGGTGTTGTTTTCTCCATGGTGAGATTCATTCAACACTTATATATGCCAAACAACTCACGAAACACATCTCCTTCCCAGATGATGTCCTCAAGTGCATATCCTCAGCCTTATACTGGTGCGCCACCGATACCCCAAGGATACAATGTAAATCCTTCGCAATGGAACACAGGTTACTGGCAGCGTAATCCTCAATACAATCCCAATGGTGCACCTGCACAATTTCCCCAAGCTGCCTGGGTCCCTGGTGTAGGATGGGGTCAACCTCAGCAGCAGCAGCAGAACTATAATCCATACAAACGTCCAGTCCAGCCTCCTAGCGCTGCATATCTCTCTCAAAAACTGTCTGATAACCCGCTCGGGCTCTCGAACATGATCACTAGGTGTGGCGCAATTTCTAAATTTGTTTATATCCTTTCCCAAACGTTGCTCATTCCTTTTCATATACTTCTCGCATATTTAGAGAAGAGTTGTACGGACCAGGAGTCGACGGTGCACCACCAGAAACGCCGTGGATATGGAATCCGAGGTCCCTGGACGATAGTGGTTCTGGTCCTGATCCTAATTCCAACCGCCAATCTAACAACGCGAGACAGTCTTCGGAACCCCCGCCGTCAGCTGTTCACCATCGTTCTCAATCTCAATCGCTTTCTCGCCATGCTTCCGAACCTCCACCAGACAATTATCAGAATCATCAGGAACCCGCGCCCGCCCCTCTCGCGAGGCCGAAGAAGTACGCAGTGTCTGCTTCGGCACAGGCTGCCAGCACAAGCGCTCAAGGATATCAACCTCAACCCCCTGCGACTAGCTCTGCGTCTGCGTATGCCTCCAGCCGCGCCGCAGCCGCAGCCGCAGCAGCGTCAAACGCGAACAATACCACTTCGAATGCTCCCCCTGCTGCATCTACGCCCACTCGACAGTTTCGCCCGACGTTCTCCACCCGGATCGTTCGAACTCCCGATCATTATCGACATGAGAATAGCACCCCAACAAACTCCAACTTGACACGCAGTGCTACAATGCCATCTAGTACAAGTGGCACTGGTCAGAGTCAAACAACACCAACTCGAAGTAGGTCTCAATCCACCGCTCACGCTCGTGATATATCTGCAGAAACCTCTGCAGGAGCCTCAACGGGAGCGGGGACCGTGACAGATGCTTCAGTATTCGTTGACGAGCCTGGGACTTTACTTAGTCCGTTGGTAATGAACACACCCATGCCTCCGACCTCGAAGCCTCTGGGAAGGCATCATACAGCTCCTGCATTGTCCACAATTCAGGAGCAAGCGTCACCGTCTGAGCGACATCATCACCATCATAGACGCAGGTCGTCCTCTAGACATCCAGATAACAACAATAATACCCCATCGAAAATGCGATCGGGTTCAAGTTCAAAAACTCCAACTCCTGGCAGCGGTGCTCACGGCGAAAGTAGTACCAACCACACTAGCTACCTTGCTTCGAGAAATATTGCTACTACCGGTACATCCTCGGCTTCCGCAGCAGCAGCAGCAGCATTAGCAGCCTCGCAATCGCAGTCTCATGTTACTCCTCCAAATCAGACCAACACTACATCCTTCTTTGGCAACCGAACTCCGAACCCCCTCCCTACGCCCCCAAGAATATTCGATAATCCATCGTTTTCTAGGGCAAATATATACTCTCCGCCCAATGCTTCTGGGACTACACCTGGAGTCGGCTCATCATCGACAACAGTAGCATACACTGCACCATATAACAATACTACCACACCAGTGTCTGCAAACAAACTTGGAAGTTCTACTACAAGTTACGGTGTCATACCTGCATCAGCGTCAACGGGTATCAGTAGTGCTTCCGCTCAAGCTTCACGTTCGCGTTCCCAAACCCGGGACCGAGCTGATATTCGAGATCTCACAAGAGATCGGGAACCCTCCCAATCTCGGGGAGCCACACCGCAAGAACGGTCCTACTCTCGAACTCATTCTCGGGAGCCCTCCCGCTCCCGTGCACCCTCTCGTGAACCTTCCCAAGAACCTCCCGCTCGTCGCTTTCCCGATCGATCTCAAGACATTGACAACCCGTACCCATTTATTGCCCCAGATGGAACACCTCCCGTCCCGCCAGGGCCTGAAGTTGAAGCTCGTATTATCGCGGATCTCGCAAAAAGATATAAAATAACCGGCGAGCCTAGACGGAGTACACAAAGGAGTGGGATGTATAATGGGTCTGGATCTGGAGGCATTTCCAGGGCGTCTGCAGTGTCTAGTGCCCCTGCGACGACCACGAAATTCGAACATTTCCCGCTGCCGACTCCGCCGGAAAGCTTCTTGGAGCAGAGAAGGCAGGAAGCGAAGAAGGAAGAGGAAAGGTTGAAGCGAGAGAAAGAAGCCAGGGATCGGGAACAACAACAGCAGCAGCAGCAAAATTCATATCATCAGTCTGCTTCATCATACCAAACCCCGAAGACATCTCCATATAGTGATAATGTCAACCCTTCCCCTCAGCGTTCTCCCTCATACGCTCCGCAACACTCTTCCGCATCCCGACAATCGTCCCCGTATGCCTCGCCAAACAATCCAACTCAGCAACGCACCAGTCCGTACCCATCGCCAAACAATAATGTGGCTTCAACTCAGCGCTCTCCATACCCATCACCGAACAACGCACCTCAACGTTCTCCATATCCCTCTCCATACTCTAATTCTTCATCCACTCAACCATCACCGAGACCGTCACCCTCTAAGCATGCTCAATATGCATACCAAGGGGGTCCCAGCGGAACCAACACTGGCGGTCGCCGTATCCGCAAAGGCTACTGGAATTCCCGCGGCGACCATCTGACTGATTCCGGCTTCGTTGTCTACGCCCCGGCTGACAGGGCGAATCCTCCTGAACTAGCCTCGTATCCTGAGCGATGGGTTGGATTCCAGAATGAGTATGGAAATATTGCGAAATTTGAAGTAGGGAGCAAAGAGTTGCCAGAGAGTATTGGGAGGGATGCTAAGATGCCTTATGATTCTGTGAGTGTTCTTTTCTACTGAACGGGCCACGTAGGAAAAGACTGATCGTGTCCTTTTGTGTAGTTTGTAAAGTACATTTAGTGGCTCGTAGACTGCTAACGACTAGAAAGAAACGGCGGAAACTTTTGACTTTTTTGGTATACCCTTCACCTTCTATTGCCATCTACGTTCATTTCACTCCCATCTCTTGAATATGTACTCACGTTACATGAATTTGTACTTCTTAATGTCGCGCTCTGTGGTATGAGTTCCAGGAAAAGTAACACAGTAGTGATGGCATCTCTACGTCTACGTACATTCGAAAAATATGCAGGCTCTTCTAGGCTGGCACTCAACAAAGAAATTGAGTGGTAAGTGGAAGTATTTACACATAAAAGTGTAGTGTATCCGATGTTTGGACGACTTGACTTCAAGGTACACAGGAATTGAGGCTACGGTTGGATTCATTACTCTTCGAATCTCTTCCACAAGTCACAGTTGTGTGAAGGCTCACATTTCTCAATATACCAACCATACATCTTTGATTGCATTCTCAATCGATTTGTCCCATTGACCATCGACCTGTTCCAATAATTTGACCGAATCTACTTCGTCTCTGCCCAGCTTAAGCCCATTATACAAATGAGGAAACATTCCTTCCCCGCCTCGAGGGCCACAAACTTCTGCTTTAGGATCTTCCCACCTGATAAGTTTTTCATCTTCAAGCCTATCATAAGGCAATCTTAGGACGTAGACAGGATTGTCCTCTGCGAAAAACCATTTGAGAGTGTTGTGCAGCTGGACGGAGGTAGAGAGATGGATGAAGCCCGAGTCCCGGTCGAGCGAGCTCACGGGCAGTTTTTCGGGAAGTTCTAAGGCGTCGAGAGGAACAGGCGATGAGGATGATACCAATTTGTATACATAACTTGGTTTCGACATGATTGTTGCTCAATGTTGCTCAAAGATGCAGGAATTCAAATAGACCAGAAGGTATCTTCCCACCCTGTGTCATCCTGTTCGTTTGAGAAAGGGATATCTCAATTTTCCAAAGTTTCTATAGCAACAGACTCTCGAAGACTTCAAAATGAACCAAGGGTCCACCACCCACGAACGAATCATTGATCTTCTACCGGAATACAACAATTCATACACTACTTTGACGTCTTCACTTTCCACCCTTCGCCTTCTTCCAGTCTTCGAAAGCCTTCATGAATTTTATCCGCAAAATGGAACCCTCTTATTCCAGAACAAAAAAATGATATGCACATGAATTCAGTGTACTTTTCAGAAGATGGCGCCACATACTTTTGTACTCGTCGCTGGCATATAGCTCTTTACCAGTCGGCGACATAGCGATCCCTTCAAACACTTTCGAATCCTTAAGAACTTCGCCAAAACCCTCAAAATCACCCCCCTTGTACTCAAATTGAACGCTGGAGTCTTCGGTTCTCTGCGCTCCTTCAGTAAACGTCCATGTTAAGAAGTTGGGCGAAGATTCGCCAATCGCTCTTCTGATGAAGTGTTTGATACGAGTCCGAACAGTGAAAGTATTAGCTCCATTCTTGATAACCACCTTAAATGTGACCGTGCTCTCCTCTGCATCAGATCCTGTTCTGAATTCAAGGACAGGTGGTTCGGTTGAGGGTGTGGGTGGAGCTCGGGATAACAAGGCATTTGGCTATTTTGATACGTTATATACGGAATCTGAGAAAACATAGTTCAGAAACTGACATCGAACCGAGGTGCTGCATAGACAGCAGTGACAGCACACAGTGAGAGGCAGGACCAAATGATGCTGAGGCGCATTGTGAGTAGGTCGCGGAAAAGTTTTGTGAAGGATGGGAAAGCAAGATAGGGATGCGAGTAAGTGGCCACAGATAGAGAGATAACGAGGAGTGGGACGGTAAATTCTTCGAGCCTTTTGACCAGCAAAAGGATGAGGGATGCTCGATGAAAATTGGGAGGAAACTAACCAGCGTTTGGAGGATCAGGGACACCAGCCTGCTTTTTTATCCTCAGCTGAGGATAACAATCTGGGCCCTGGCCGACGGGAAATGTTAACCTATGTTAAACCTAGCACAACCTATTTATCCAGCAAACCCCTTTCCCCTGCCCTCCCTTGCTTAAAATAAGCAGGTGTCAAACACGCAATGCGCAATGGACTTTGCTGCGAAGTCTTGGGGAACAAATCCTTTGGGCTTTCACCTCCTCACATCACCTCACATAACACCACCGCCGACGGCTCATCACGCCTTGAAAGTATAGAGAAAATACCGCAGAAGATTGTTGAAGGTATTAAAGTCCTCGAAACGAAATATGAAATAATGTTAGGTGTTGGCGAAAGCGGGATGGAGAAGGCTGGAAAAAGAGCGTAGTAAGCAGACCCGAGCTACGGCATAGGAGCTCTGCAATCGGGATTTTTCCAAAATTCACACGCTCAGATCCTTCCAGGATCCGACAGGCCCCCAGAATCTCCTGCAGAACCCCACCCGGCCTGACGCCCTAATTGACGCTATGATTTTGCCATGATTGACGCTATTTCGGACCAGGATCGTCACGTGAAATCGAAAAATTTTCCAAGATTTTCTTCAAAATTCAAATGTTGGTGTTCTTTAGTGCTGGTGCGCTGACTCCTGCCGACTCAAATGACGCTATTTTAGGACCAGAAAATCGTCAAAATCGGGCCCAAAATGACGCTATTTCGGGTGAGGTTCTGCAGGAGATTCTGGGGGCCTGATCCGACGCAACATCAACACCTCTGACACCATCCACCGTGGCCTTCAATGAGTTCACAGCTAAATTTTAAACTGTAAGGATATTACTTATAAGGATTGTATTTTCTTGGCTGTTGTGTCTCTACGCTTTATTCTTCATTGTGCATTGAATACCAACTTGAAGTATCGGTTCGGTTCTGACGAGGTCTTTATCACTCCAACAAATGAGATACTATTTCACTGGAACACAAAAATCCATACACCACCTCCACATCTCCATCTTCACATAATACCTCTCTTTTTTTTCCACTTTTTGAAAGCCTCCTGAAATTCACACCATAACTCGGATTTTTCTTTATCTAGATAAATTTGAGCACACAAATTTAATGTATTTAATAGAAGATATTCTACATACCTTTGTACTCGTTACTCATATATAGTCCTCCAGCACTTTTTGTTGTAGCAACGATCCCCCGAGTTGCTCCGGGGTGCGCAAGGAGCTCTCCGAAACCCTTGTAACCTTCCCCTTCAAACTCAAATCGAGTTCTGGATGGAGCGTCAGAGGTTGCAAACGACTGGTCCCCTCCTCCCGTGACTTTCCATTCCACAGAGGGATCCCAAGATGTTGTCGCAAAGGGATTCCAATATGATTCCAATTCAAGTGAAGTTCTGATCATGTGTTCAATAGGCGTGTTCAATTGAAAAATACGGTTTCACGGCTTTCTGGAATTTGTAATAAATTACTAAATATAGAAATTATTCTTCAAGACATTGTGCTCGAAGCCTTGAATGACCTTGACTCTCGTTCACTCTTGCCTTTACTCTTTTATATCTAAGAAAGAATTAGTGCAACATATCTCTGTTCTCTCGCTGGTCAGAGCGAATCAGTCGAGCAATGTGTTCATCAGAAAGACTTTTTGAATATGAATAATGGTGGCTTCGTGCGTGTTTGAATTGTTAATGCAATGAGTGCTGTTGACATTACTTGAACAGGATGCTCTCTTTCAGGCAATCGAGCATGTAGAGACTCAAGCTCAGGATTCTGATGGCAATGTTGCCGCACAAGCCTCTCTCCAAGGACGTTTTCAGATTTCTTCCCGCCAAACCACTCCTCCTCCTCCCATCACTCGCAATAAACGTCCAGCCTCTGAATCACCTCAAAAGCCACTTCCAAAACGCGGTGGAGGCCGTGGACGTGGGGCTGCCACCCATTCCAAAACTTCGACTACTGTAGGCACCAAAACACTGAAAGCAAAAGCAGTGATCCCGACTGATCCACCAAATGACGACGTGTTCACCAGCATACAATGGACTACTGCTGAACAAACCTCCTTGTTCACACATCTATTCAGTTCAGACAGTGATGATATCCATATGAAATGGTTGAAGAATAAGGATCGTGTGTATAAGAAGGTACTGTCACTGGTTTTTTGTATTGTCGTTCCTAAAGCCCACCTGTGAACAGTATCTTGAGGCCAATCCTTTGGTTGCTGAAAGGTTTACGATCAGCTCAGTTGCCAACAAGGTGACTGCAAGCATTTCGATGTACTCATACATTAGGGAGTATGAGGAATTCACAGGTGGTGGCGGGGATGCTGACCTTCAGTCCATGGTTCCTGAGTCAGATGAATGGCACAAGCAACGGCTTATTCTGGCTAAGCGAGGCAGGAAATCTATTGGTTCGCTCACTGTTAAAAAGTATCGTGACTGGAAGGATAATGGTTGGTATGATAGATTTGAAGAGCGGTGAGTATAAATATGCTCAACAATACTTTCATCATCTGATCAGCATGTTTTTATCCCTCGAAGGTTTGGTAAAAGCTCAAAGGTGGATCGCCCTACTGTTCGCAACTCTGTCGCACCAATATCACCAATCATTGATGATGATGATGATATTGACAACATCCACTGGCCACCTACACCTGGTCGTGAATCTCCTGCCGAAAGTATTCATTCAGATAGTGAGATTGAGAGGTCGGTTGCACTGACAACACCCACACCGAAGGCTGGAACATCCTGTTCAACTCTGGCTTCACAGGTTGTATCTGAGCCACGCTACCAGGCCCTAGCAACAACAAAATCATCAGCAAAGAAAAAAAGCTCCCTTGCCTCAGTGGACACCTTCGGAGCAATCAATACTTTTTTTGAATCGAAGGCAAAGTTGACCCAAGAGCAGTTGAGGAGATCCAAGACCGAGAGTGCAACCAGCGTGCAGAGCCAGCAGTTGCAGGAACTCCGAACCATTCTGAATTCTAATATTGACGAACTCACTCGTGAGATTGTCAATGAGAAGATTCGTAAAATTATTAGTAACTATTAGAATATAGGGTAAAAGTTATATGGGGAATAAATCATTGAATATCAGATCTCATTTACGTCGTCCCTCCTCCTTGATCCACTGATCAGTCTCGTACTGAGGAATATTGGCCTCTTGAGTAACATCCACCAGCCCAAAATGAATATCTCCAGCTGCAACTTCCACTGGTATAGTGTTATTGGAGGGGTCAAAGTCGGGAATATGCTCAGGAATGTCACCATAATCAATGCACATATTGTGAAGGATCAGCAGGGCTTCAATCACCTTGTACATTTCCTGTAGGTTTTTATGCTATCCCATCTCTTTCAGGGATAGAAAGCAGCCTTTGAGTTTGCCAAATGCATGTTCATGTTCAACTTTGATGCGCTCACTTGAGAGACGAACATTGAACTCCCGCATGCGTTGCTGTTTTGTTCGATCTACTGATGAAATTTCGGGTTCATCAAATGGTCGGATGGTCCATGGAGAAGATATGTAGCCTCGAAATCTAGAATAAGTATATAGATGACTTGTGGTACAATGTGATTATACCTTTATCGACTAAGATATATTCGCCGTCCTTGAAGTAATGATGACGATGGCGCCACAAGTGCGAGTACTTGAATATTTTGCTGTCCGTAACACATCCAGGCCAGCCCAAATCGAAAGATGTAAAACGACATTCATCGTCAACTGTAGCTTGAACATTTGTCTAGAAGGATAAACATTAATGAACAATTCAAGTGAGATCAGAGTCATTCCATACACTATGCTCCTTCTTACGGCTCAGAAACTCGTCAGGATTTTCCTCTGGAGCAGTGCTCATCCTTATTTGACATCCATCTCCACTTCCAACGCATTTTGGAAAGCCTGATCTTGCTTCGATCCATTGAGAAACTAATTTCTTCCGTTCATTGCCTAACCAGCCCACATTCTGACCATGAAGCTCACGTAACACCCTAGTAATTCGACGACAGTACAAGTGTACAGTACCCAGCCCAAGACCGAGTTTAGATGCCACATCAAATACATCTGAGCCACGTTGTCCATAGCGTATGAGAAAGGCTGCAAGTTGGTATTTGACATGCCGCTGTCTTTTTTTTGGTGAAAGAAAGATAGTATTGGGTGCAAGCATGAAAACTAGGCAGTCAAACATATCCCGACTCATCCTGATTGAGGATCATTGAACAAAACATAATGTAGTTATATGTATCAACGCACCGGTAATTACTGCGGAACCATCGATCGGGCTGCTGCAAGCTGGTTGGAAACCAGTCCTTGGACTTCGGGAACTGATTATATGGCCCTCGAGTACCATCGCCTTTGATCTCTAATGCTTCGTGAATCATGACTGCCGCAACAACCTCGAGCACTTCCGAATCTTCACATGGATCATCCAATGGTAGGTCGGCATCCTCAATGTTGTCCAGAGTGTCAGATGCAGCTAATATAGCACAAGCCATACTTAAGAGTACAGCCTGAGCCTGGGTCTTTGACATTATTGCATTGGCTGTAGAAGATAACGAACAAAACAGAAGGCAAAAAGAGCAACGGATAATTTCTATATTTAGTAATTTATTACAAATTCCAGAAAGCCGTGAAACCGTATTTTTTAATTGAACACGCCTAATGTTATAAGAAGTATCTCTGTGTCATGATATGACCACAATACATAGCACCCACACTACTTACGTACCGTTAGTCTCTCTTAATTGTTGACGTCTTCGTCATTTAGGTACAATTCTTATATTTCTTCGTACCTACTCAGAATACAATCTTCGTCGTTTAGGACTACTTCCGCGCCTTGCGCTGTGTTCGCGTCTGAGCCTGACACTACGTCAACTTGAAATGGACCAGAACCAGAACCAAAACCCTTGGGATCCGAATGCTGGATCAACAGCACCGTCGTCAGTTTCTTCCATTCCTCCTTCACCCTCACCAACATCATTGGATGATGTACTCAGAGCAGTACTGAGTGGACAGTCGGAAATGCGCAGAGAGCTGCAGAGTTTTCAGTCCACGGTGATCACAGAGTTTGTGAAATATGAAGGTCGGGTTCAGCAGGTAGAAGCACAGTTCTTAGAACTTCACCAGACAACCAAAGCACACTCGGAGGAGCTAAGCCATGTTCGCGGTGAATTGTCAAGTATCTCGGAACACTTGGTTACACCAACCAACCACGAGACGGCTATCCAGGCCCTACAAGCGGAGTTAACAGCCCTTCGAACCCAAATTTCATCAAACTCGACTGCATTAACAGTCTCCGGATGCCCTGCCCACAATCCTCGCATGCCAGCAGACTCGTCATATGATGGAAAGACCCAGGATGGTGCCGCGGAATTCATTCGGCGTATCAAAGTCCACTCGCAACAGGTCTTGTTCTCCAGCAACCGCGCCAAGATTCTCTTTGCTATGGGATATCTCACAGGCGAAGCATCGAAATGGGCAGACCTGTTTGTCGAAGACGCCGAGGATGCCGGCTCGAACTGGGATGAATGAAGAGCACTGTTCCTTCACCAGTTTGGGGATATCAACCCAGAGAATACCGCATCCTCGGAATTACGTGCACTGCGACAGAATTCCTCATCCCTCAGCCAACACATCTCTAACTTCCGCTCCATCTTCAACTGACTCTCGCCTGCAGACAAACAGACCAAACTAGTTCATGACATCCTCAAGGACTCGCTACGAGATGACATACAGAAGCACTTAGTGGGTTGGAGGGGGACTACAGCCAAGGAATTGGTGGATCGCCTAAACGAGATTGAACCGGACTTGAAGTGCTTACAACAACGCAAGTACATCCATTCCACTCAGTCTACCACTAATCCTTCTCCAATACCCACGCCAATTGCTACCTACACTCCTCCTCCACGTCGTGACCCTAACGCAATGGATGTGGACGCCCTTCAACGACTTCGCGAGGAGAAAGCCAAGCTGAGATGTAAGATCTGTGGTGGCATTGGGCATCTGGATGCTCACTGTAGTACTCGACATGTGGCTCGTGTGGAAACTTTGGTTAAAGAAGGGTTACTTCCTGCAGAAGATGCGAGACCGGGTTTTGTGTAAGGTCGACAGGGATGACCACACCCCACTCGACTAATTCATTCCATGTACTTTCGAAACTTGCTAATACATCCCTTGTTGATGATTCGGACTGTCCGGCACCTGTTAAGGGCCGTACCCCCTTGTCTGATTTCTCTCCGTTTGAGATTCCAATTTCATTAATGGTACATGGTACTGTGGTCTCTGCTACTGCTCAAGTGGTAAAGACATACACGATGGTGGATACTGGTGCAAGTGTACCACTAATTAATTCTCGGTTTATCCAGGAACACAAAATTCCGCTTACACAGAAGCGACGTCCAGTTCTTTTGCATACTGTGGATAACTCACAAGTGAAGTCAGGAATGGTCACTCATGATACGACAATGCAAATGGTTGTGGGAGATCACCGTGAGGATGTTCGTTCTGATGTAGCAGATATTGGAGACGACAACATCATTCTGGGTATATCTTGGCTGCGGAAACACCAGCCACAGATCGACTGGGCCCGCACTACAATCACATTCAACTCTGACTGGTGCAGGACATGCTGTCGTCGTCGCCGGAAGCATAAACCGATCCCGACTGCCAAGAAAGTAGTTCAGACCATCTCCGGTAGGGGCAAACCGACAAATACAACTGCTGGAGGACAAGCAATGCGAACCCGCACAGAGAGAAATCAAAACTTGAAGAGGTCAAAGACACAGAAAACTAGGCTGCGACGACATGAGAAAGCGGACGCAATCCGAGTAGCACGAGCAGCAATTCAAGATGCCTTACAGTGGACAGAGGGTGAGGGAATGGCAGGAACTAGCGATGGTCAGGTTTGTAGACCAGTCCTTACAGGAACGACAAGGGAAAGTGCATGCCCACGGGGACCTGAAAGAGGGGATCAAAGCTGGATTTTCGAACACTCTTATGATATCGACCTCGAAACAGCCTATGTGAAAGCGGGAAGGTCATTCTCACAGCAGTTGGCGGAGTCAGCCAGACCGACAGTGTCCCAAAGTACTGAGGACATGGTCCCCTCTGAATACCACGAGTTTCTTGACCGTTTTGACAAACGAGAATCGGATTGGTTACCAGCACACACTCCCCATGATTTGGCAATCGAATTGGAGGACGGTGCAGCATTACCTAAATCAGGCAAACTCTATCAGATGTCACCCGCAGAACTCAAAGCACTCAAAGAGTTTCTGGATGAAAACTTAGACAAGGGATATATCTGTCCATCACACGCACCATTAGGAGCTCCTGTTTTCTTTGTTAAGAAGAAAGATGGTGGTCTCAGACTGTGTGTAGACTTCAGGGCACTCAACACTATCACTAAGAAGGACTCTTACCCAATTCCGCTTACAGCAGACCCCTCATTGATCGTCTCAAGGCTGCAAACCTCTTTACCACACTCGACATGTGCTGGGGATATCATAATGTTCGCATACGAGAAGGCGATGAATGGAAAACATCCTTCCGCACGCGTTACGGACAATTTGAGTTCTTAGTTATGCCCTTTGGATTATCAAATGCCTCAGCAGCATTTCAGCGAATGGTCAACGAACTATTCCACGACTTAGTGGATGTTTCGGTGATTATCTACCTGGATGATATTATCATATTCTCCGAAGACACATCCAAACACGAGGAACATGTCCGTGAGGTCCTGCGCCGTCTTCGAGAAGCTGATCTATTCCTGAAACCTGAAAAATGCAAATTCCACGTGAAAGAGGTTGACTATTTGGGCTTAAAGATATCACCTGGGTGTGTTGGGATGGATCCTGTGAAGGTGGCGGGTATCACATCTTGGCCCCGCCACGTAAATCAATTCCTGGGATTTTGCAACTTCTATTGCCGCTTCATAGACAACTATGCCCACATATCACGCCCACTGGAACGCCTCAAAGCAAAAGATCAATTATTTGTCTGGGGTGATCGAGAGGAGGAAGCATTCATTACCCTTAAGCAAGCATTCACAACAGCACCAGTCCTGATGATGCCTGACACTTCAGCTCCATTTGTGGTTGAGACCGACGCATCCAACTTCGCCATGGGTGCAGTATTGTTACAGCAGGCATTGGATGGGGAGCTACACCCCGTGGCTTATTACTCTAAAGCAATGTCTCCGGCAGAGCGCAACTATGATATCTATGATAAGGAATTGTTGTCAGTCATTTGAGCACTTGAAGAATGGCGTCCATACCTCGAAGGATCACCACACAAGATCCGTGTCTTGTCAGACCACAGGAATCTGGAATACTTCATGTCAGCAAGAGATCTCAACCGAAGGCAAGCGCGGTGGAGTATCTTCCTGAACTGGTTCGACTTCATCATAGAGCATCGACCAGGACGTCTCAGTAATGGCCCTGATGGCCTCTCACGTCGACCAGATCACGAGGAAGGAAAGGAGCACGATAATAAGAACCAGGTGTTATTAGACAACAAGAGGGTATGGCGATGTTGTTGGGTAATGCTACAACCATATCAGTTTGTGGTAAAAGTAGGAGAGATAGCAGAAGTGGAGGATGATTCGAAAATCTTGGAACAGATTTGTGTAGCTTCTCCAAAGGACACCAAACTCGAGGCAGTGTTCAACAAGGAACACGCTGATGGGTTGATACAAAGGCGGCTCAAGGAGTGGGAAGTAATTGACGGAGTGGTCTATTTTCGGGGGTTAGTTTCAGTTCCCAATGACCCCGGCATTAAACACCGAATTTTAGAACTGTACCACGACTCAATTCCAGCGGGACACCCAGGGGAAGCAGCAACTCTGGCAGCAGTAATGCAAAACTATCGCTGGCCAAGGATGGCGGAATATGTCAAACAGTACGTTTCAGGCTGCAAGACATGTCAGCTGAACAAACCACGACGACAAAGGCCATTTGGGAAACTACAAACCACAGAAATTCCGGAAGGACCTTGTGTCAAGTCCATGCCTCGGGTCTCCATTCCGCCACTCGGTATTCCGAAGATCCACTGTTTATTGTAATCTCACTCTTATTGTTCTTTCTCGCTACACATTCCCTTTCATTCTAGTCCCTTCTTATTGTCTTTTACTTTACCCTGCAGGTACTACACGTATAGCTCCTAGTAGTTAGTCCAGTGCTCCGCACCGATGCGCCGATCTGTAGATATAAATACTGCTTGTACGCTACTGTAGTTCCTCAGTTTAATTATCAACTTAGATCTCCCTTCCCAACTTAGCTCTTCTCTAAGTCTTCAGGCTCATCGCCTTGAAGTACTCTCTACTCTACCTTAGAACTTAAACGTTCTTTGGTTCGCTCCTCGTCACCGGCATTACCGCCGCTCCGACCTGGCTGCTACTCAGCTCCTCCCTTCTATACTCTCGATCTCCGGGGACTAACGGCGTAACGGCGGTGTTGTTCATAACTTCACTACTGTCCCACTCGACCTCCGCACTTAGACATCTTGTGGCCTCTGGCACGGTTACACGGTGTACATGATCTTAACACCTTGGCAATTCATCACAGTCGACTTCATTGGTCCACTTCCGGAGTCCAATGGGTACGACTTCATCATGGTTGTCGTTGATTGCTTCTTGAAATGCGCGCATTTTCTACCCTGCAACTCCACAATAACGGTGGAAGGAGCAGCGGACCTGTTTATGAAACGTATCTGGTGTTTACACAGAATACCCCGAAAGGTCTTGTCGGACCGAGGCCCATTTCAAAATTCCTTACACGCATCTATGAACGCATGGGGATCAAACGGTCTTTGTCAACAGCATACCATGCACAAACAGATGGCCAGACAGAATGTGTAAACCAGGACCTGGAAATGTACCTTCAAATCTTCGTCAATTACTACCAAGACGACTGGTCCTGTTGGCTCCCATTTGCAGAATTTTGTCATAAAGTATGCAGCCCCTATCATTTTCCTTTTCTCACCGTCTCAACGCCTTTACTTGTACAATACATCATCCCATCACTGTCAAACCCCCATCGATTACTGATCCACCTGACCCATCTTCTCTTTCTACTGGCTTCCGCCACCTTCCTTGTTCCTAAACTGTACAGTATTACATCGTTGTTTCTCGCAGACCGGATTATGTATATATAGCCAACCCTCCACAGCCTGGTCCCTTATCTTGACCTCTCTGTCATTATCTGGGACCAGGTATGTGCTTACTTATTATTACCTATGACTACGATACTCAATATACCTCTGTCATTATCTGGGACCAGTTTGCCTCCGCTCTGCTTAGTCGCTCTGCCTCACTGACCTGCTTAGTCGCTCCGCCTTGCTGCCTTGCTTAGTAACTCCGCTTTCCTGCTCCGCTAATCACTCCGCCTCTGCCGCTTCGTGACATTAGGTCAAGATCCATTACTGCACTGACAGCCTACCGATAAGGTTGTCCTTGCAGGATCTATAGACACCACGTCTTCCCCAGTTCTGCCCGATTCTGAAACACCTGTTGCCAGTATAGACTGCTCCGCACTCCCGCACGCACTTGACCCCAGAGACCAAGCTCATGCCCATAACAACGACGATACTTGGCGCGATTGCCAGTCTCAACCCTGCCCCAACGCCCTTTCGAACTCAATCCGAGAGCCACTCACTGTGAGCAATATAACCTTCCTGCCGATTCCCCAGCCCCGATTGCCTACTCCCATCATGTCGACTCCTATCCCGCCTGCCCCAAACACCTCTGCGGAGGATCTCATGGCTCAGCTCATCAGACAAGTAGCTAACCTTGCTACAGCTATGGAGGAACGCTCATCCTCTAAGTCAAGCATGAACAAACCCGAGGTTTTCAAGGGTAAAGATGGCACTGAAGCCCGTCGCTTCATGGCTCAGTTCCAGAATTGGGCGTCAGAACAACCGGATCTCGCCAAAAGCCAAGTAAAACTCATCAAGTCCGCCTTGGGCTTCTTCACAGAAAGTGCCGGAGATTGGGCAACTCCCCATCTGCTACATTTCAATGTGGAAAATCCCCCTTTCGGAGGAAATTGGGAGGCGTTTCTGAAGGAATTTAGCCAATGGTTTGAACCAATGGACCCAGGTATGGAAGCCCGTAGCGAGATCAAGAATCTCAGGCAAAGTAAAGGACAGACAGTTGCGGAATTCGCTCAGAAGTTCAAGGATATCGGAGATCGGACTGAAATGTCTGATATTGACTTGCGGGAACGTTTTTTCACTGCATTACTCCCAGAGATCCGACAACACCTCATCACTGTAAACATTGCCCAAGGAATTGCTCCGACTCTGAAGGAGGCAATCAAACGGGCCATATCGGTGGATGTCTACCTGCACGATCCCACCATCTGGATATTCCCCCACGCATACCGCTCACACTACTCCTGCTGACCCCCATGCTATGGACATTGATGCAACCCACACCAGTAATGGGAATACTAGGGAGGCATTCCTAGCTCGCATGCGAGGACGATGCTTCGGCTGCGGTGCCCAAGGTCATGTCAAGCAAAACTGCCCACACCGAGAAACCACCTGCCGTTACTGTGGACGCCGAGGACATCTGGAAGCAGTCTGCCAAGACAAGTTCATGGGACTCGGACGAGACCGAGGCCGACGCCAACAGATATCCGCTACGGTACCCGCGCCATTCTCCCTGTTCCCAAATGAATCCGTCCAGATCGCGTCCTCGACCCCAACATCTGCTACTCCGAGCCCCCCTAACCAGGACTTTTCCAATCAGATTGGTCAAATAAGGGAATTACTTGATCGTGCTAACGCTATGTCCTCCTCGTCCTCTGGCTTTCAACAGGGTTTTTAAAGAGGGTACCCGCTTCGGCTGCACCGAGAGTACCCCGTAATCAGTTTGTTATGTTCGCTACTTCCTCGTATGACTCGCACCCATCATGTACAATATCGTCGATCCGGGAATTAAACTCTACTTCCCCACATTTCCGAATTCATGCGAGACTAAGAGGAAGGAATCACAGTATAACAACTGCAGCCATGGTAGACTGTGGAGCTACCGCCCTGTTTTTAAACCAAGATTTTGTCACCCGGAACCATGTAAGATGTGCACCCCTCCATAAACCGATCGATGTTTTTAATATCAATGGAACACCTAACCGAGCTGGACGGATAACCCATTTTGCACGTCTAGCACTCACAGTGGATAATCAAGAGCGATGGATGGACTTTCTGATCACCAACCTAGGAGGTGAAGACATCATCCTTGGACTCCCCTGGCTACGGAAGGTAAATCCGGAGATTGATTGGGAGAAAGGACGACTTTCAGTAAAGCCTCCTCGAGTAACGATAGAAGAAGTCCCAGACGAGGAGATCTTGTACTCTCATCTAGCCGCCACTCACACAGAAACCCCGATCCTCGAACTCCCGGAACTGGAATCTCCCGCAGAAAACCCCCACATTGAGGTGCCACTAGAAGCGACCCTTGAACAGAGTGAATCAGCAGCGGTGGAAGAACCACCAATACACCGAATTCGAGCCAATCATAAAACTCGCCGGGCATGGGTAAAAGCAGGAATTCTAGAGGAACAGACGGAGGAAGTCTGGTGCGCCGCAGGATTCACTTACTCCCAGCAGCTAGCAGAGGAAGCCAACCGAGACAAACCCGTTAAAACCTTCGAAGAAATGGTCCCTGAGCAGTATCGTGATTTCAAGAAGGTTTTCTCAGAATCTGCCTCCGAACGATTACCTGCCCACCAACCTTGGGACCATGCAATTGATCTCGTACCTGGAGCACCGGCAACCATGTGTACCAAGATTTATCCCATGTCCCTAAACGAGCAGGAGGAGTTGGATTGTTTCCTAGAAGAAAACCTACGGAAAGGCTATATCGTCCCCTCAAAATCACCAATCTCATCACCGGTCTTCTTCGTAAAGAAGAAGGATGGGAAACTCCGTTTCGTACAAGACTACCGGAAACTGAACGAGTACACTGTGAAGAACCGATACCCTCTCCCATTAGTTGCTGACATCATTAGCCGACTTCAGGGAGCAAGATACTTCACGGAGTTTGATGTCCGCTGGGGTTACAATAACATACGGATTGAGAAGGGGCATGAATGGAAAGGCGCATTCGCAACAACCCGAGGCTTGTTCGAGCCTAAGGTCATGTTCTTTGGTCTCACAAATTCCCCTGCCACGTTCCAAGCTCTTATGAATGCTATATTTGCTGATCTCATTGCAGCCGGCAAGGTGGCAGTCTACCTAGATGACATCCTTATCTTCAGTAACGATCTCGAGGAACACCGATGAATGGTACGGGAAGTATTAACTCGGTTAGAAAAGCACGACCTCTACCTACGACCCGAAAAATGTGAATTTGAACAACAACAGATTGAATACCTCGGACTCATCATCTCAGAAGGGGAGGTGAGAATGGATCCGGTAAAAGTAGCGGCTGTTCGTGACTGGCCAGTCCCTACTAACCTTCGGGAACTACGAGGGTTCTTGGGATTTGCAAACTTCTACCGACGCTTTATCCGGAACTTTGCCAAAATAGCATGACCTCTGAACGACCTGACGAAGAAAGACACCAGCTTTACCTGGACCGACACTCGACAGAAAGCATTTGACACCCTTTGAGAAGCCTTCATCTCCGCACCGATCCTTGCTCTATGGACACCAGACAGGCCTACTCGAATCGAGGTAGACGCATCAGGCTTTGCCACGGGAGGCGCCCTTATGCAGAAGCAAGACGACGGCCAATGGCATCCGGTAGCCTTCAGATCGGCATCCATGCAGCCAGCAGAACGGAACTACGAAATCTACGATCGAGAGATGCTTGCTATCATTGAAGCACTGAAGGATTGGAGGAACTTTCTAGAAGGACTCCCTCAACCATTCGACATCATTATGGTAACGAGCTTGCCTCGTTTTTGTGTGAAAGAGAAAGGAAGGAATCTAATGGGCACTCCAACCAACCAATCTAATACACAATATGCGAGTTCACTGCTATCAAATTTATTTAATAGCAAGGGGTAGCGTTGGCAAAGGTTCCGCAAAGCTTTGAGAGCTAAGTAAGAAGCTTTGATCAATCAATTTGAATCGTTCTAAGGGTTCGATATATTCCTTTGATCAAGGTAGATTCAGCACGATTTGTGCTTTGGTTTGTATTGATCTGGGTATATCAAGAATTGGGGGTTTGAATCAAAGTAAATTAAAACCGAAACACACAGACCCCTACGGAGGGCTAGAACTATGTGCTGGCACAACCACACAGCGTGATTTGCCCTTAAGACCAACGACTGATCCTAAGTTCGAAGAATACCCAACAACTGGATAGACTTCTCGCAGTCACAAGGAGCAGAACACGACGTTCCTATACTCACAAGTGCCGGGCCCGAATGGCTGCTAGCGAAGAGGTTTCAGTCTGGCGGGAGTGTGTCTTTCCTTTTTACGGATTAGCACTGCAACGTCGTCCCAAAATCCCTTTCATTCCAGATACATCGGATCGCTATTTATACATACAGAATATAGAGTCGCATAGTACAATTAATTTAATACAATAAACGTTCGGAACCGCAAGGAAACTTCTACACTCAGTCAGATACCATTTAATTTGAATCTACATGTCCTTATTTGGTCCATATTAGTTCCAAGATTCTAGTATACCTCCAAACATAGGTAGGTACTTCAATATTCATTTAATTTAATTGTTTTTGGAGGATGACTCGAATAGTGTTCAACTGTCATTGCTGTTCAACACTTACTTCGATCGTTTGTCACCTCATCCGGAGGCAAATCAGCTCTCCTCGATCCTAATCCTATCAATCTGATTCATCTGGATTAAACTAATTGCTTCTCTCTTTCAATAGACACCCATTGTGCCTATACTCAATCAAGGGAGTTACGCATAGTATTCATTTAATTGCATTCTTCAATATTTTCTATGTCAGGACTCTTTGACATTCATTTGATATGTCTTCGGAGCCTCGCAGTCTTCCGATCGTTCTTCTAGTCATTTTACTCAACCATGCAACTTGATTGGTCTATTAGACTAAATCGCAGTCTTTTTTAGATTAATGCATGATCTCATTCTAGAAGGAGTATTTGATAATTCCTGAGTTCTAGAAAGTCATTTCGAGTCAATCCTCGGTTCATGGTCACTTGAGTAAGTTCTTCCAAACTCCTGCCAGTGTAAGGTCCAATAAGAATACCCTTGGTATGTCATACGTGAATGGTCATCCTTCGGATGTAGTCCGAGTCTGGTATAATCCTGCTCGACAAACAGGTAGACTGCTATCCGTAGGTAGTATCGGGGATGGGTAAACTAACCAACTTGTGGTAGTATGGGTATATGGTCCCTTCAACTTATTAGACTGATTCAGTATCGACTTTGACTGTCAATCTGGGTCTCAATTACAGTCCTCTTGATACAAATCTATACGTGAAAATGTCACAATTCACAGCATAGACGTCTAGCCAAAATTTAGGCGTGTCATCCCCCCCAAACTAAAGAATTTGACCGTCCTCGGTCATTCGTAGTTTTGTATCGGGAAAGGATACCCAATCTGTTATTAGATTGATTCGACAAGATGTCATGAAGTATGTAGCCCCTATCATTTTCCTTTTCTCACCGTCTCGACGCCCTTACTTGTACGATTACATCACTGTCAAATCTCATCGATTACTGACCCACCTGATCCCCATCATCGATTACTGATCCACCTGTTACCCTTCTCCTTCTACTGGCTTCCGCCACCTTCCTTGTTCCTAAACTGTACAGTATTACATCGTCATTTCTCGCAGATCGGATTATGTATATAAAGCCAACCCCTCACAGCCTGGTCCCTCATCTTGACCTCTCTGTCATTATCTGGGACTAGGTATGTGCTTACTTATTGTTACCTATGACTACGATACTCAATATATCTCTGTCATTATCTGGGACCAGTTTGCCTCCGCTCTGCTTAGTCGCTCCGCCTCACCGCCTTGCTTGGTCGCTCCGCCTCATCGCCTTGCTTAGTCACTCCGCTTCCCTGCTCCGCTAGTCACTCCGCCTCTGCCGCTTCGTGACATTAGGTCAAGATCCATTACTGCACTGACAGCCTACCGATAAGGTTGTCCTTGCAGGGTCTATAGATACCACGTCTTCCCCAGTTCCGCCCGACTCTGAAACACCTGTTGCCAGTATAGACTGCTCCGCACTCCCGCACGCACTTGACCCCAGAGACCAAGCTCACGCCCATAACAACGACGATACTTGGCGCGATTGCCAGTCTCAACCTTGCCCCAACGCCCTTTCGAACTCAATCCGAGAGCCACTCACTGTGAGCAATATCACCTTCTTGCCAATTCCCCAACCCCGATTGCCTACTCCTATCATGTCGACTCCTATTCCGCCTGCCACACCAGCCCCA
Organism: Lentinula edodes; assembly: GCF_021015755.1. Taxonomy (NCBI): domain Eukaryota; kingdom Fungi; phylum Basidiomycota; class Agaricomycetes; order Agaricales; family Omphalotaceae; genus Lentinula; species Lentinula edodes. The sequence continues at coordinate 279,210 of NW_025764361.1, forward strand.
CCCGCCTCTGCAGAAGATCTCATGACTCAGCTGATTAAACAAGTAGCCAATCTTGCTACAGCCATGGAGGAACGCTCATCCTCCAAGTCCAGCATGAACAAACCCGAGGTATTCAAGGGAAAAGATAGCGCTGAAGCGCGTCGCTTCATGGCTCAGTTCCAGAACTGGGCATCGGAACAACCTGATCTCACCAAGAGTCAGGCAAAGCTTATCAAGTCAGCCCTAGGGTTCTTCACTGAAAGTGCAGGTGACTGGGCAACCCCGCATTTGCTACATTTCAATGCGGAACATCCCCCCTTTGGAGGAAATTGGGAGGAGTTCCTGAAAGAGTTTGGTCAACGCTTTGAGTCAGTAGACCCGGGTATGGAAGCTCGCAGCGAGATCAAAAATCTCAAACAAAGTAAAGGTCAGACAGTCGCGGAATTTGCTCAGAAGTTCAAGGATATTGGGGATCGGACTGGAATGTCTGACATTGATTTACGAGAACGCTTCTTCACTGCCCTACTTCCGGAGATCCGACAAAATCTCATCATTGTAAACATCGCCCAAGGACTTGCTCCGACTCTGAAGGAGGCAATCAAACGAGCCATATCAGTGGACGTCTACATGCATGATCCCACCATGACTGGCCGGAACTCTGGACACACTCCCACACATGCTGCTCACACTACCCCTGCTGACCCCCACGCTATGGACATTGATGCAACCCACACTAGTAATGGGAATACTAGGGAGGCATTCCTAGCTCGCATGCGAGGACAATGCTTCGGCTGTGGAGCCCAAGGTCATGTCAAGCAAAACTGCCCACACCGAGAAACTACCTGCCGTTACTGTGGACGCTGAGGACATCTGGAAGCAGTCTGCCAAGACAAGTTCATGGGACTCGGACGAGACCGAGGCCGACGCCAGCAGATATCCGCTACGGGACCCACACCATTCTCCCTATTCCCAAATGAATCCGTCCAGATTGCTTCCTCGACCCTAACATCTGCCCCTGTAACCGTACCTGCTACTCCGAGCTCCCCTAACCAGGACTTTTCTGACCAGATTGGTCAAATAAGGGAATTACTCGATCGTGCTAACGCTATGTCTTCCTCGTCCTCTGGCTTTCAACAGGGTTTTTAAAGAGGGTACCCGCCTCGGCTGCACCGAGAGTACCCCGTAATCAGTTTGTTATGTTCGCTACTTCTTCGTATGACTCGCACCCATCATGTACAATATCGTCGATCCGGGAATTAAACTCCACTTCCCCACATTTCCGAATTCATGCGAGACTAAGAGGAAGGAATCATAGTATAACAACTGCAGCCATGGTAGACTGTGGAGCTACTGCCCTGTTTTTGAACCAAGACTTTGCCACCCGGAACCATGTAAGATGTGCACCCCTTCATAAACCAATCGACGTCTTTAATATCGATGGAACACCTAACCGAGCGGGACGGATAACCCATTTTGCACGCCTAGCACTCACAGTGGATAATCAAGAGCGGTGGATGGACTTTCTGATCACCAACCTAGGAGGCGAAGACGTCATCCTTGGACTCCCCTGGCTACGGAAGGTAAATCCGGAGATCGATTGGGAGAAAGGACGACTTTCAGTAAAACCCCCTCGAGTAACTATAGAAGAAGTCCCAGACGAGGAGATCTCATACTCTCACCGAGCCGCCGCTAACACAGAAAGCCCAATCCCTGAACCCCCGAACCCGGAACCTCCCACCGAACCCACTCAGATTGAGGTACCACTGGAAGCGACCCTTGAAGAGAGCAAATCAGCAGTGGTGGAAGAACCGCCAATACACCGAATCCGAGCCAATCATAAAACTCGCCGGGCATGGGTAAAAGCAGGAATCCTAGAGGAACAGACTGAGGAAGTCTGGTGCGCTGCAGGATTCACTTACTCCCAGCAGCTAGCAGAGGAAGCCAACCGAGACAAACCCGTTAAAACCTTTGAAGAAATGGTCCCTGAGCAGTACCGTGATTTCAAAAAGGTTTTCTCAGAATCTGCCTCCGAACAATTACCTGCCCACCAACCTTGGGACCATGCAATTGATCTCGTACCTGGAGCACCGGCGACCATGCGCACCAAGATTTACCCTATGTCCCTAAATGAGCAGGAGGAGTTGGATCGCTTCTTGGAAGAGAATCTGCGGAAAGGCTACATTGTTCCCTCCAAATCACCCATCTCGTCCCCAGTCTTCTTTGTGAAGAAGAAGGATGGGAAACTCCGTTTTGTACAGGATTACCGGAAACTGAATGAGTACACAGTGAAGAACCGCTACCCCCTCCCATTGGTGGCTGACATAATTAGTCGGCTTCAAGGGGCCCGATATTTCACCAAGTTTGATGTACGCTGGGGCTATAACAATGTCAGAATCAAGAAAGGCCATGAATGGAAAGGGGCCTTTGCAACCACACGAGGGCTGTTCGAGCCTAAGGTTATGTTCTTTGGTCTCACCAACTCCCCTGCAACGTTTCAAGCACTTATGAATGCCATATTTGCAGACCTCATTGCAGCTGGAAAGGTAGCGGTTTACCTAGACGATATCCTCATCTTTAGCAGTGATCTTCAGGAGCATCGACAAGTGGTACGGGAAGTACTAATCCGGTTGGAGAAGCATGATCTATACCTACGACCGGAGAAGTGTGAATTCGAACAACAACAGATTGAATATCTAGGCCTCATTATATCAGAAGGGGAGGTGAGGATGGACCCGGTAAAGGTAGCTGCAGTTCGCGACTGGCCAGCCCCCACTAACCTTCGAGAGCTACGAGGGTTCCTTGGATTTGCTAACTTCTACCGACGCTTTATCCGGAACTTTGCAAGGATAGCCAGGCCCCTGAACGACCTCACTCGGAAAGATATATCCTTTACCTGGATGGACACCCAGCAACAAGCATTTGATACTCTCCGAGAGGCCTTCACCTCTGCACCCATCCTAGCCCTATGGACACCGGACAGACCGACCCGAATCGAGGTAGACGCTTCAGGCTTCGCTACCGGCGGCGCCCTCATGCAGAAGCAAGATGATGGCCAATGGCACCCCGTCGCCTTCAGATCAGCCTCTATGCAACCAGCAGAACGAAACTATGAGATCTACGACCGGGAAATGCTAGCCATCATAGAAGCGTTGAAGGACTGGAGGAACTTCTTGGAGGGACTACCCCAGCCATTTGACATCATCACTGATCACTCTAACCTCGAATTTTGGCGCACAGCTCAAGACCTCACCCGCCGCCAAGCTCGCTGGGCTCTATACCTTTCACGGTTTGACTTCCACATGATCCACCGCCCTGGTAGAATAAACACTCAGGCTGATGCTCTTTCCCGTATGGCAGCGCACCAGGTACTAGACAATGAGGATAATCGACAGCAGACAGTCCTTAAGCCCAACCATTTCACCAAAATTGCAGCTTCTATCCTACGGAACCCCTTAGAGGATCGCATCCGGAAGGCCTCACAGCGGGAAGCACAGGTATTGGAAGGTCTCAAAACGGTCAAAGAGCACGGACTACAGCGCTTGGCCAATGGAATCGCCGAATGGGAGGAGGACAACGGTCTGGTCTACTACCGAGGACGAGTGTACGTGCCAGCAGACAATGATCTGCGCACCGAAGTACTACGTCAATGTCATGACCATCCCACTGCTGGACACCCTGGGCTCCACGGAACACTCGATCTAGTTAGCACCCATTTCTGGTGGCCAACACTGCGCTCCTTTGTGGAGAAGTACGTAGAGGGATGCGAGACGTGCGCACGCAAAAAGATCCAAAGACACCCACGAGCTGTAACTCAACCATTAGACGTACCCTTGGGTCTATGGGAAGAGGTAGGGGTGGACCTGATAACGCAACTACCTAACTCCCAAGGATACGACGCAGTCCTAGTCTGCACAGACCTCTATGGGAAACAAATTCATGCCCTCCCATGTACCAGCTCCATCACTGCAGAAGGGGTTGCTGACATCTACTACAAAGAAATCTTCCGTCTTCATGGGCTCCCTCTTCACTTCAAGTCTGACCGTGGGCCTCAGTTTGCAGCCAAACTCATGCGATCGGGAATAAAATCAGATCTTACTTCCGGGTATCGCCCGCAGTCTAATGGTCAAACTGAACGCGCCAACCAAGAAGTAGAAAAATACATTCGACTCTATGTAGGTCGCCGGCAGGATGACTGGGCAGAGCACCTTCCAATGGCTGAATTTGTAATCAACTCACGAACCCATTCTGCATTAGGCATGTCCCCATTTGAGCTAACCTACGGATATCTCCCCTTGTTCAACATCCCAGTTGGACAACGCAGTGGGATTCCAGCTGTAGATGACCGCATACGGATACTCCGAGAAGCCCGACAGGACGCAGGGGCCGCCTTGCACTTAGGAAAAAAGCAGCAGAAAGAGGGATACGAACGAGGAAAACGGAAAGCCCACCAGTTCAAAGTCAGAGATTTTGTCTGGCTCAGTGCGGAAGACATCAACCTCCAACTGTCCAGCGAGAAGCTAGGAGATCAACAGCTCGGACCCTACCGAATCTTGGAGAAGATTGGACCCCTGGACTACCGCCTTGACCTCCCTATCTCCCTTGACCGCATTCATCCTGTGTTCCATGTTGACAAACTCTACCCCTGGAAAGGTAACACTATCAATGGAGAAATACCACCACCACCAGAGCCGGTCTACCTAGAGGATGAAGACGAACCGGAGTATGAAGTAGAGGAAATCCTGGATAGTCGGGTCCGGTGGAAGAGGTTGGAATACCTGGTAAAGTGGAAGGGATATGACGCAGGGCATAACTCCTGGGAACCAGCGCCCAACCTGAGCCGAGCTCCAAAAATTGTTCGTGCCTTCCACAAGAAGCACCCCACAGCAGCAAAAGCTTGACCATCGAGGGCAATGGTCATAAGAAGGGGGGTAATGTCATGAAGTATGTAGCCCCTATCATTTTCCTTTTCTCACCGTCTCGACGCCCTTACTTGTACGATTACATCACTGTCAAATCTCATCGATTACTGACCCACCTGATCCCCATCATCGATTACTGATCCACCTGTTACCCTTCTCCTTCTACTGGCTTCTGCCACCTTCCTTGTTCCTAAACTGTACAGTATTACATCGTCATTTCTCGCAGATCGGATTATGTATATAAAGCCAACCCCTCACAGCCTGGTCCCTCATCTTGACCTCTCTGTCATTATCTGGGACCAGGTATGTGCTTACTTATTGTTACCTATGACTACGATACTCAATATATCTCTGTCATTATCTGGGACCAGTTTGCCTCCGCTCTGCTTAGTCGCTCCGCCTCACCGCCTTGCTTAGTCGCTCCGCCTCATCGCCTTGCTTAGTCACTCCGCTTCCCTGCTCCGCTAGTCACTCCGCCTCTGCCGCTTCGTGACACAAGACTATATCTCCTTTTAATGTAAATCACTGGGTTTGGATCTCTACTTCTCCGTGCTTTCCAATCAATTTGGATGCCCTCAAATGGGTTTCTAGCGCTCATCTTATCAATTTATTCACACGCCTGCTACGAATCGTAACAGTTTAGCGCTCAATTCGAATTGAATACATTTTCTGTATTCGTATCACATTTCGAAAATTTAATTCACAATCTTTTCATCATCTAGTCACAGAACGAGCTTCCATTTCACGGAGAGCTGCTCTGACGTACGCACTGATTCAGTGTGTACGTTTATTTGGTTCGGGGCACGGGGTTCAACAAATTTTCGTTGAAGTCCGTTTTCTTCCCTTTCTTTTCTTTCCCTCATCTCGTTCTTATCAATTCAAAATGGCTTCAACCTCGAGTCAAACTCGATCTTCTGCCTCTACCACGCGTTTACCAAGCTCTCTACTTGAGGCTCAAGTTATGTTGGCGGGTATTCCATCTAAATCAACACTTCCTCTCTTCTTCGAGAGTGCTGTTTTCAAGCGTCTTTTGGAGGGAGACTACTCTCCTCCGGTCGTTGATTCCACAAATTCTCCGGACTACGATGGCTCTGGAACCTTCCCTGCCTTTTCCTATCCCCGTTCTCTCGTCCCTTTCTGTTTCCCTTCCGACACATCGCGTCCATTGTCCGTGGCTTCTGGATTGGATTTGTTTTGTTCGTCACAAATGACGGTCCGAACTTTGCAGGATTTGGTAGATGATTCACCTCCAACGGAGTCGGAGATTTACAATGTTTTTGAGGAGGCTGCTCCCTTTTTGGTATGTAGCCACCTTTACTCGTTTTCTTATTACTGGTATTAATGGTTTCTCCTAGATTTATATTCATGACTTTTGGATGGGTCGGGCAAATTGCCCTTTATTCGCGGAACAGGTCTTATTATCTGCTGAATCGCTTTCCCTCAGCCTACCCGCTTTTCTTCGCGACGATTTGACGCAGCAATGGGGCATTCCCCCTGAGCATCGTTCTTCAGCTGAAGTAAGTGTTCTTTGTTATCGAATTCACTTTTATTCTCATTTAATTTAATTTACAGGGTGTTCTCAAATTCGAACGATTCCCTGCCATTCCCATTCCGTTTTGTTTACGCTTTCGTGAGGGAAGCGCAATGATGCGTATGGTTTCATCTAAAGATTTGGATGTTTTTGCCTCATTACGTGGCAAAGCATTATCGGCGGTCGCACTGAAGGACACTACTTCCTCATCACCCTTGGAGATCCAAGCTTCAACCTCTGTTTCCAAAATGCTCGTAGCTCCTCCACGATTAATTAGAAGGAATCGGGAGTTAGAGAACCTCAAGGCTGATGCCTCTTCATTTCGTGAGTTATAAATTTAATTCATAGATTTTTGTTTTATTTATCCATTCTTTTTCACTCAGTTGCTTCTCCCCGTTCTGCCCGTTCAAAAGACGCCGATAACGAGCTTTTGAGTGGCTTCCCTTTAGTAGACGCCGTTCCTCGAGCTTCTTCATCTACCAAGGTTCCCGTGAGCAGGAAGGAGCCTAAATCCAAAACTACCGTCAAGGTAGTTGAAGATTCTAAAGCCTCCGACCCTCCTACTTCTGCTTTGGTCTATAAGAGAGTTCGACTTCCCCCTTGTTCAAGGAAAATTGCTCCGGTCGCTTCTAAAGGAAAAGCGCGACAAATTGTTGTCACTGATGAGGATGAGGAGGAGGACTCTGCGCCCCCTCCAAAACGCCTTAAAACGACATCTTCCATATCTGGTAAGTTTTTATTCTTCATTTTTCGTTTTATTTTATTAATTTAATTGGATTGTAGCTTCACTGCCTCGTCGTTCAATTAAACGGGTAACCGTTCCCAAACAAGTATCCAAGGCTGCCACAAAGTCCGCTCCTGAGCGTTCCTCAGAGAGTACCTTCCAACCGGTACTCTTGGCGGATGCTCAAGGACGCCTACGACTTCCAGAGCAATCGACTGGTGCCTTCACACCCTTTCCCAAATTTGCTCATGCCAGGGTAAGTCGTTGTTATTCAATTTAATTCATTCCAAATGCTAACTCTATTAATTTAATAGAATAGCGCTGCCTTAACTCGAGAAAACCCTCTCCTTACAATCAATCCTGACTTCGTCGAGCTGGGCTCCATTTTGGAGACTCAAAACGCTCGTTTCTGTCACGAAGCGGCAGAGGCGGAGTGACTAACGGAGCGGAAAAGCGGAGTGACTAAGCAGAACGGTGAGGCGGAGCAACTGGACAAGGCAACAAGGCGGAGCGACTAAGCAGAACGGCGGCAAGCTGGTCCCAGATAATGACAGAGATATATTGAGTATCGTAGTCATAGGTAATAATAAGTAAGCACATACCTGGTCCCAGATAATGACAGAGAGGTCAAGATAAGGGACCAGGCTGTGGAGGGTTGGCTATATATACATAATCCGGTCTGCGAGAAACAACAATGTAATACTGTACAGTTTAGGAACAAGGAAGGTGGCGGAAGCCAGTAGAAGGAGAAGATGGGTCAGGTGGATCAGTAATCGATGGATCAGTAATCGATGGGGGTTTGACAGTGATGGGATGATGTATCGTACAAGTAAAGGCATCGAGACGGTGAGAAAAGGAAAATGATAGGGGCTGCGTACTTTATGACATTAGCCCCCTCCTTATGACCATTGCCCTCGATGGTCAAGGCTTTGCCGCTGTTGGGTGTTTTTTTATGAAAGGCCCGAACAATTTTTGGTGCTCGACTGAGGTTGGCTGCGGGTTCCCAAGAGTTGTGCCCTGCGTCGTAACCTTTCCACTTAACCAAATATTCCAACTTCTTCCATCGAACCCGGCTGTCTAAGATCTCCTCTACTTCGTATTCCGGTTCGTCTTCATCCTCTAAGTATACCGGCTCTGGTGGTGTTGGTATTTTGCCATTAATGGAGTTACCTTTCCAGGGGTATAGTTTATCAACATGGAAGACGGGATGGAGGCGATCTAGGGATAGGGGAAGGTCAAGGCGGTAGTCTAAAGGGCCAATTTTCTCCAGAATGCGGTAAGGGCCAAGCTGTCGATCTCCTAACTTTTCACTGGAAAGCTGAAGGTTAATGTCCTCTGCACTGAGCCAGACTAGGTCTCCAACTTTAAATTGATGAGCTTTCCGCTTCCCGCGTTCGTATCCCTCCTTCTGTTGTTTCTTTCCTAGGTGTAAGGCAGCTCCGGCATCTTGTCGCGCTTCTCGGAGAATCCGTATACGGTCATCCACAGCTGGAATACCGCTGTGTTGACCCACTGGGATATTGAACAGGGGAAGATAGCCGTAGGTTAGCTCGAACGGGGACATGCCTAGCGCAGAATGAGTCCGTGAGTTAATCACAAACTCCGCCATGGGAAGGTGCTCTGCCCAGTCGTCTTGTCGTCGTCCTACATAGAGGCGGATGTATTTCTCTACTTCCTGATTTGCTTGTTCGGTTTGGCCATTAGACTGAGGACGGTATCCGGAGGTTAGATCTGATTTAATTCCTAGCCTAGCGAGAAGGGATCGCATGAGTTTAGCTGCAAACTGGGGTCCGCGGTCGGATTTAAAGTGAAGAGGAAGACCATGGAGACGGAAGATCTCTCGGTAGTAAATATCGGCAACGCCTTCGGCTGTGATGGAGCTGGTGCAAGGAATAGCGTGAATTTGTTTTCCATACAGGTCTGTGCAGACCAAGACAGCATCGTAGCCTTGGGAGTTAGGTAGCTGTGTTATCAGGTCAACCCCTACCTCTTCCCATAGACCGGATGGTACATCTAATGGTTGAGTTACAGCCCGTGGGTGTCGCTGGATCTTCTTACGGGCACAAACCTCGCATCCCTCAACGTATTTTTCCACAAAAGAGCGCAACGTAGGCCACCAGAAATGGGTACTGACCAAGTCGAGTGTCCCGTGTAGTCCGGGGTGTCCTGCAGTTGGATGGTCATGGCATTGACGGAGTACCTCAGTGCGTAGGTCGTCGTTTGCTGGTACGTATACTCGACCTCGGTAGTAGACCAACCCATTGTCCTCTTCCCATTCGGCTATCCCATTGGCCAAGCGCTGTAGTCCGTGCTCTTTGACTGTTTTGAGACCCTCCAATACCTGTGCTTCCCGTTCTGAGGCTTTCCGGATACGATCCTCTAAGGGGTTCTGTAGGATCGAAGCTGCAATTTTTACGAAGTGGCCAGGTTTAAGGACTGTCTGTTGTCGGTTATCATCACTGTCCGATACATGATGAACTGCCATGCGGGAGAGAGCATCAGCTTGGGTGTTTACTCTGCCAGGGCGGTGGATCATATGAAAGTCAAACCGTGACAGATAGAGGGCCCATCGGGCTTGTCGGCGGGTGAGATCTTGTGCAGTGCGCCAGAATTCGAGGTTCGAATGGTCCGTAATGATGTCGAATGGTTGAGGGAGTCCTTCTAGAAAGTTCCTCCAATCCTTCAGTGCTTCAATGATAGCAAGCATTTCTCGATCGTAGATTTCGTAGTTCCGTTCCGCTGGCTGCATGGATGCCGATCTGAAGGCTACCGGATGCCATTGGCCATCGTCTTGCTTCTGCATAAGGGCGCCTCCCGTGGCAAAGCCTGATGCGTCTACCTCGATTCGAGTAGGCCTGTCTGGTGTCCATAGAGCAAGGATCGGTGCGGAGATGAAGGCTTCTCGAAGGGTATCAAATGCTTTCTGTCGAGTGTCGGTCCAGGTAAAGCTGGTGTCTTTCTTCGTCAAGTCGTTCAGAGGTCGTGCTATTTTGGCAAAATTCCGGATAAAGCGTCGGTAGAAGTTTGCAAATCCCAAGAACCCTCGTAGTTCCCGAAGGTTAGTAGGGACTGGCCAGTCACGAACAGCCGCTACTTTTACCGGATCCATTCTCACCTCCCCTTCTGAGATGATGAGTCCGAGGTATTCAATCTGTTGTTGTTCAAATTCGCATTTTTCGGGTCGTAGGTAGAGGTCGTGCTTTTCTAACCGAGTTAATACTTCCCGTACCATTCGTCGGTGTTCCTCGAGATCGTTACTGAAGATAAGGATGTCATCTAGGTAGACTGCCACCTTGCCGGCTGCAATGAGATCAGCAAATATAGCATTCATAAGAGCTTGGAACGTGGCAGGGGAATTTGTGAGACCAAAGAACATGACCTTAGGCTCGAACAAGCCTCGGGTTGTTGCGAACGCGCCTTTCCATTCATGCCCCTTCTTAATCCGTATGTTATTGTAACCCCAGCGGACATCAAACTTCATGAAGTATCTGGCTCCCTGAAGTCGGCTAATGATGTCAGCAACTAATGGGAGAGGGTATCGGTTCTTCACAGTGTACTCGTTCAGTTTCCGGTAGTCTTGTACGAAACGGAGTTTCCCATCCTTCTTCTTTACGAAGAAGACCGGTGATGAGATTGGTGATTTTGAGGGGACGATATAGCCTTTCCGTAGGTTTTCTTCTAGGAAACAATCCAACTCCTCCTGCTCGTTTAGGGACATGGGATAAATCTTGGTACACATGGTTGCCGGTGCTCCAGGTACGAGATCAATTGCATGGTCCCAAGGTTGGTGGGCAGGTAATCGTTCGGAGGCAGATTCTGAGAAAACCTTCTTGAAATCACGATACTGCTCAGGGACCATTTCTTCGAAGGTTTTAACGGGTTTGTCTCGGTTGGCTTCCTCTGCTAGCTGCTGGGAGTAAGTGAATCCTGCGGCGCACCAGACTTCCTCCGTCTGTTCCTCTAGAATTCCTGCTTTTACCCATGCCCGGCGAGTTTTATGATTGGCTCGAATTCGGTGTATTGGTGGTTCTTCCACCGCTGCTGATTCACTCTGTTCAAGGGTCGCTTCTAGTGGCACCTCAATGTGGGGGTTTTCTGCGGGAGATTCCAGTTCCGGGAGTTCGAGGATCGGGGTTTCTGTGTGAGTGGCGGCTAGATGAGAGTACAAGATCTCCTCGTCTGGGACTTCTTCTATCGTTACTCGAGGAGGCTTTACTGAAAGTCGTCCTTTCTCCCAATCAATCTCCGGATTTACCTTCCGTAGCCAGGGGAGTCCAAGGATGATGTCTTCACCTCCTAGGTTGGTGATCAGAAAGTCCATCCATCGCTCTTGATTATCCACTGTGAGTGCTAGACGTGCAAAATGGGTTATCCGTCCAGCTCGGTTAGGTGTTCCATTGATATTAAAAACATCGATCGGTTTATGGAGGGGTGCACATCTTACATGGTTCCGGGTGACAAAATCTTGGTTTAAAAACAGGGCGGTAGCTCCACAGTCTACCATGGCTGCAGTTGTTATACTGTGATTCCTTCCTCTTAGTCTCGCATGAATTCGGAAATGTGGGGAAGTAGAGTTTAATTCCCGGATCGACGATATTGTACATGATGGGTGCGAGTCATACGAGGAAGTAGCGAACATAACAAACTGATTACGGGGTACTCTCGGTGCAGCCGAAGCGGGTACCCTCTTTAAAAACCCTGTTGAAAGCCAGAGGACGAGGAGGACATAGCGTTAGCACGATCAAGTAATTCCCTTATTTGACCAATCTGATTGGAAAAGTCCTGGTTAGGGGGGCTCGGAGTAGCAGCTACGGGTGCAGGAGCAGATGTTGGGGTCGAGGACGCGATTTGGACGGATTCGTTTGGGAATAGGGAGAATGGCGCGGGTCCCGTAGCGGATATCTGTTGGCGTCGAGGTTGCTGGCGTCAGCCTCGGTCTCGTCCGAGTCCCATGAATTTGTCTTGGCAGACTGCTTCCAGATGTCCTCGACGTCCACAGTAGCGGCAGGTGGTTTCTCGGTGTGGGCAGTTTTGCTTGACATGACCTTGGGCACCGCAGCCGAAGCATCGTCCTCGCATGCGAGCTAGGAATGCTTCCCTAGTATTCCCATTACTGGTGTGGGTTGCATCAATGTCCATAGCATGGGGATCAGCAGGGGTAGTATGAGCGGTATGCGTGGGAGGGTATCCAGAGTTCCGGCCAGTCATGGTGGGATCGTGCAGGTAGACATCCACCGATATGGCCCGTTTGATTGCCTCCTTCAGAGTCGGAGCAATTCCTTGGGCAATGTTTACAGTGATGAGGTGTTGTCGGATCTCTGGGAGTAATGCAGTGAAAAAACGTTCCCGCAAGTCAATATCAGACATTTCAGTCCGATCTCCGATATCCTTGAACTTCTGAGCGAATTCCGCAACTGTCTGTCCTTTACTTTGCCTGAGATTCTTGATCTCGCTACGGGCTTCCATACCTGGGTCCATTGGTTCAAACCATTGGCTAAATTCCTTCAGAAACGCCTCCCAATTTCCTCCGAAAGGGGGATTTTCCACATTGAAATGTAGCAGATGGGGAGTTGCCCAATCTCCGGCACTTTCTGTGAAGAAGCCCAAGGCGGACTTGATGAGTTTTACTTGGCTTTTGGCGAGATCCGGTTGTTCTGACGCCCAATTCTGGAACTGAGCCATGAAGCGACGGGCTTCAGCGCCATCTTTACCCTTGAAAACCTCGGGTTTGTTCATGCTTGACTTAGAGGATGAGCGTTCCTCCATAGCTGTAGCAAGGTTAGCTACTTGTCTGATGAGCTGAGCCATGAGATCCTCCGCAGAGGTGTTTGGGGCAGGCGGGATAGGAGTCGACATGATGGGAGTAGGCAATCGGGGCTGGGGAATCGGCAGGAAGGTTATATTGCTCACAGTGAGTGGCTCTCGGATTGAGTTCGAAAGGGCGTTGGGGCAAGGTTGAGACTGGCAATCGCGCCAAGTATCGTCGTTGTTATGGGTGTGAGCTTGGTCTCTGGGGTCAAGTGCGTGCGGGAGTGCGGAGCAGTCTATACTGGCAACAGGTGTTTCAGAGTCGGGCGGAACTGGGAAGATGTGGTGTCTATAGACCCTGCAAGGACAACCTTATCGGTAGGCTGTCAGTGCAGTAATGGATCTTGACCTAATGTCACGAAGCGGCAGAGGCGGAGTGACTAACGGAGCGGAAAAGCGGAGTGACTAAGCAGAACAGTGAGGCGGAGCAACTGGACAAGGCAACAAGGCGGAGCGACTAAGCAGAACGGCGGCAAGCTGGTCCCAGATAATGACAGAGATATATTGAGTATTGTAGTCATAGGTAATAATAAGTAAGCACATACCTGGTCCCAGATAATGACAGAGAGGTCAAGATAAGGGACCAGGCTGTGGAGGGTTGGCTATATATACATAATCCGGTCTGCGAGAAACAACAATGTAATACTGTACAGTTTAGGAACAAGGAAGGTGGCGGAAGCCAGTAGAAGGAGAAGATGGGTCAGGTGGATCAGTAATCGATGGATCAGTAATCGATGGGGGTTTGACAGTGATGGGATGATGTATCGTACAAGTAAAGGCGTCGAGACGGTGAGAAAAGGAAAATGATAGGGGCTGCGTACTTTATGACAGTTTCACGATGCAGGATTTGATGCAAGTTAACCGGGTAATTCGCGACGTAAGTTGTTTTCCAATTTCTTATTTTAATTTAATTGCTAATATGGCTTTATTTTGTGTAGCCTTCCATTCCCAGTCAAGCTTGCATTTCGGTGCTTGCTCGAGGGGATTTGGAAGCAAATTTGGCTCCACTACCCGGGTACAAATGTCAAGCCTGCTCCTCACGGAGTTTGAAGTGCTTGGGGTCCTTGGATGTGGAGCTGGCTATGGACGCGCTCAATGCGCTCCATAAGGCCTCAACTAGCAGTACGCATAGTAAGTCCAGTCCATTCAATTTCATTTGATTTATTTTAAGTTGATCCATTCGATTTTATTCAGATTTAGCAAATTCATTACGACAAGCCACCAACCTCAACGACCAATTAAAGCAGATTGGGTCCCTTTTTGACACTACGCGGGAACTCTTCTTGCGGTCCATCTTGGACTTGCAGAATGCAGGAGAGGATCCTATCGTCGTACTCAAGGCCCTCAAAGCTGCCGAGCCCAATCGTCGGGCGGTCAATCTAAATGAGTGGACCCTTATGGCCACTCTATTCCATTGGCCCAGTCCATTCAATTTGAGTGGGCTGGACTTCGACAATCGAACTCCGGGGGAATGGATCGAACTGCTATGCAGCATCCATTCTGGCGAATCAACGGCGCACATCGACGAACACGGACACCTGGTCGAGGCTTCCCCACCTCCGGATTCTGCTACCGAGGCTTTGGAAGGCCTCAAGGAAGTCGAGAGGGGGTCTGCGGACGAGGGTGCCAGCAGTCCAGTAGGGGGATCGGTTCCTATGGAGCTGGATCTCCCTACGATCGAGAGTTTGGCCGAGCGAACTCTGTCTCCTGAAAAGGGGGCAGAGTCAGCGCAGACTCTCTAGTCGTAGCTGGTTCCTTGGGCGTCGATAAATTTTTTTTTTATTTTATTTTATTTTAATTTTGTCATACACGGACGGGCTTCCATGCCCATATATCTCATTATAGCTGACCACTCGCGGTCGTATCGTCTGGGTTTCTTAACCCAACATCTCATCTATGGACCTTTTCAGGACCACAGGTCGCTCGAGACCATTTCATTTTATTAGATTTATTAGTCTAATATCTTTTGTATTTTCTTGTATTTCTTGTAGGTCAGTTTACCTATTGCTTTTTGTTGTGGATAGTTATTACTATCCTGTATATATCAATTTACGAGTTCTCATGCTCGTTTTCATCTTAATTTGAATGAGTGAACTTAAGTCCTAGGACAAAGACTTTGTTTGTCCCATTTACTTTGATTGAAGAGCTGCACTTGATCATTCTTATTAATTTGAATGAGTAGATACATTTTCTTTTCTCTCAATACATTGTTCACTCAATTCATGTTTTAATTTGAATGAGTGCTTGCGAATTATCGAGCCAGTTCTGAGTTCCACCTTTGAATAGGGGTTCAAAGTAAGATTCCATTCCGGATCCTGGCATGAGTTTTCATGCGAGATCAGGTCCGCAAGACTTTACTGTCTTCCTTGTCCTGAGTGCTCAAGTCGATCTCCGTTCGCCATTGATCATAACCATGTCGGGAGGTATTTTCAACTCCTCTTTCAGGTTCTGAGCGCAGTTTCTTTACTCATTCCGCTTATTTTGACCTTCTGTATGATCACTTTGATCAATTCTGGGTCACTGCGTTCGTAATACCATTCAATCTAATTGCAAAACTATTAGTCTAATTGAAATTTTGTAAATTTTCAATCAAATCGATATCCTCCTCCCCCAAACTAAAGAATCCAACTGTCCTCAGTTGTCTTAATTTGGTCAGGAGCTTGATTTCACTGTTTCGGTATAAAAGCTCAGGCCAATGGACTATCAATATGCCATTCGTTCCAAGTCAACTTGCATTAGTCGAACTCAGTCGAGCTCTCATTCCATACAAAGTTCCATCAACATCTATCATCGTTCATCCTAGCATGCCTATCCATCACAAGAAGGAACTTGACATTGCTCGAGTTGCTGAGCCCCACTTGGGTGCTTTGCAGCAGCTACTTGCTTCGTACAAAGGCAAGAAGACAAACAATCCCGACAAGGCAACAATTTCTGTTCTTCGTCGGTCTACCGAGTATCTTCATGATCTCTTGGTATGTATTCTTCATTCGATTTTAATTGATACGTATCAATTTAAATCATTTATTACCAGGAAAAGCCTGTTACACTTTGTAGTCATGTTAGGCAAATTTCTAACTTGACTGCTCGTCAGAGCATTATCGATACTTTGTCTCTCGGGCACAAACTATTTCCTGACATTGTCAGTGATTCTCACTTCGAGCAACATCTCAAGTTCATGGCTTTCGCAATGATGCTCGTGTATGTATCAATTTCATTCATGACTATTTACATTAATAGTCTTTTAGAACACTTTCGTTAGGAATCGTCTCCTTGATCGTGCTCGTTCGGTTCATTTGGATCACAAGGCGTCTACTCGTTCCGATAATTCTCGTTTCGAGAAGAAGTCTAAGAAGAAATCAACAAGATTTGCTTCCTCTCGTGACATCAAACGGGAACTTAGATCTGTTCATTTCGACTCTGATGTCGGGGTAAATCTTCAGATCTGATCTCAATTAATTTGATTTATCAATTCGTTTAGATGAACTCAGCCTCCGAGGACGAGTTGGTATCTGGAACTGAACGCAGTTTCAAACAGAAGCCTACTCTTTCTTTTATCAAGGTGAGTTAAAATGTTATCATGTTCTGTAACCACGACTCATTCTATGTCGTAGAATCGTCGCAGCACTCCCTATCCCACCACTGGTTCCAACAAAGGTTCCAATAAGGAAGAAAAGTCTGCTGTGAACGATGTTTCTCCTCGTCTCAGCAAGGGTTCATTGCCACACTGACAGTCATGTTTCTTCTAACTGTATGTCGTGCCTCGCTGAAGATAAAGGTGAATCAATTAATTCAAGTTTGTTTCAATGGATTCTTAATTCGTGATTTAGTGACCCATAGCAAGCACATCAATCATGCTCTTGCTCAAGTCGTATCTTCTAATCTCGATACTCCACCAGCTCCTCTTGAGTCGCAAAGTACCAAATTCATTGCTGCTACACTCAACTTTCAGGCAGCTGAATTCGAATTAACGCAAACCTGGTCAAGACTTATGCAACTCGTGCACGTATTGCCAAGGTAATTGCGGACGAAGCTTGCAGCATCTTGAAAAGTCGCCAAGATTCTGGTTCAGACTCTTCTGCTTCTGACGCAAGTTTCGCTACTGCTCAGAGTGTTCCCACCACTGGTTCTGAGGACACCCTCGTCACTCCTACAGAGATTGCTGTTCCAGTCTCTAAGACCGTCGAACGAGCCACTACTCCATTCCTCGTGGTGTTACTCCTAT